>NW_024064794.1:616248-771728 GCF_009727055.1 Benincasa hispida | reverse complement strand
TCATTTATATAAAAATAATTACAAAAATCAATGTGTCCCATAAGGCGGACGTCGTCGATTTTGAGCTGGTTGTCGTCGTCGACTTCGAATTTGAGGTTGCTCGGGTTCTTCTTGATGTTGCTCTGGTACCTCTACTGGCGCTTCATAATATAAATATTCATTATGCTCTCCACAACCCCGACCATGTCCATGCACGTATGAAGACGAAGGACCAGCCTTTGAGTCATAATGTCCTGAACCAAATGCTGGCATCATCATCATTGGACCAATCAGTTTGACTCTGCATCTGCATCATAGGGGGCAACTCTTCCACATTATGTGCAGTCTCATCAAACTCATCATCTTCTCGAATAGGTCCTCTACGTCTAGGAGCTGGTGGAGGAACAATAGGTATATCGTACATATAATGAATTTCCTCCATATAGCTTTGGTTGTCACTACATATAGCAAGAACCTGGTTCGGATCATTCGCATATTGTAGCTGTAGAGCCATTGTTGGAAATCGCTCCCAAGCCCATAGTTGCAAAAGTATGAGAGGCCCAACTATCTCTCAAACCTTAGGTCTTATTACTTTGCATAGTTGTCTATACAGCCATGTCAATCATGCTTCACCCCACGAATACCGTCCCGCATCATGGAGGTTAGCTAAGAGTGGCAGGAACATCAAGTGAACAAAATGACTTGATTTATCTGAAAACAGACTTCCACCATCTGTGAGCTCACGAAATTGTGTTCCTAACCATATTAAACTTAACCTCGATCCTTTAATCTTGTCGGCAGGTGGGGTCGCCCGAGGTACAGTTGACAAACTTCTAACTAGTCATCGTACATCACTTCGATGACCGGCTCACCGTCAACAGATAACCCCAACAACACTTCTATGTCTTGTAGAGTGATAGTGCATTCTCCAACAGACATATGGAATGTATGTGTCTCGGGCCTCCATCTCTCGACCAAGGCTGTGATCAGATGCCAGACCAATTGAATAAATCCTAATATGGTAACTCCATAGAATCCAGATGTGTGCAGTAGCGGTAGTATTCGTGGGTGGAGCGGGATAGTGCATTGGAGAACTGCCTCTCAATGCCTGCAAGATATTTCTCCAGTAGTACGATCTCGCCATACAACAGATGATCGATGAATGGACTAGTCGTACAAAACATTGGGATCAACAAGTTCTGGGTTTAAAGCCATGATCTGAAAAAAATTTTTTTATTTATTTCTCAATTAGAAGAATAATGTGCAACTTAATTAGAAGAATAATGTAACAACTTAATTAGAAGAATAATGTACAACTTAATTAAAAGAACAATGTACACTTAATTAAAAGAATAATGTACAACTTAATTAAAAGAATAATGTATAGATAATATATATATATATATAATACATGACCAATGAGAAAAAAAGCTAGTAATCATTAATGAAAAAATAACAACAATGACAGAATTTTGAATTGTAAGAGAAGACGAGATTTAGTGTAATGTGTTATAATGAAAAAAATATACATGTTATATTATTATATTAGAGAATATTAAAGACAAATACAATAAAAATGTGTACAAAATAATCAATTGGTTTAGTGTAATGTATCTGTCCAGGTTGAAGTAGATCAAATATGTTTCTATACTGGCTGACTACATGTGTGGTTGTCCTAGTCATACAAAATTTGTCTCTCCACCTAAATTTTTAAATTGATTATTTATAATTTAAATTAACTAGATCAATGATATAAAAATTAAATTCAATTAAAACAACATACCGAGAACCGTAGGCTCGTCCAACCAACTAAGCGTTATTAACATGTTGTAACTATGGAGCCATTGTTGGAAATCGCTCCCAAGCCCATAGTTGCAAAAGTATGAGAGGCCCAGCTATCTCTCGAAACCTCAGGTCTTGTTGCTTTGCATAGTTGTCTATACAACCATGCCAAGCATGCTTCACTCCACGAATACTGCTCCGCATCATGGAGGTTAGCCAACAGTGGCAGGAACATCAAGTGAACAAAATGACTTGATTTATCTGAAAACAGACTTCCACCATCGTGAGCTCACGAAATTGTGTTCCTAACCATATTAAACTTAACATCGATCCTTTAATCTTGTCGATAAGTGGGGTTGCACCGAGGTACAGTTGACAAACTTATAACCCATCATCGTACATCACTCTAGTGACTGGCTCACCGTCAACAGATAACCCAACAACACTTCTATATCTCGTTGAGTGATAGTGCACTCTCCAACAGACATATGGAATGTATGCATCTCGGGCCTCCGTCTCTCAACCAAGGTTGTGATCAGATATCAGTCCAACTGAATAAATCCTAATATGGCAACCCCATAGAATCCAGATGTGCGCAGTAGCGGTAGTATTCGTGGGTGGAGCTGGATAGTGCGCTAGAGAACTGCCTCTCGACGCCTGCAAGATATTTCTCCAGTAGTACGATCTCGCCATACAACAGATGATCGATGAATGGACTGGTCGTACAAAACATCGGGATCAACAGGTTCTGGGTTTAAAGCCATGATCTGGAAGCAAAAAATTATTTCTCCATTAAAAAAATATTTGTTTTTCAATCAGAAGAATAATGTACAACTTAACTAGAAGAATAATGTACAACTTAATTAAAAGAATAATGTACAACTTAATTAAAAAAACAATGTATAGAAATATATATATACATGACCAATGAGGAAAAAAACTAGTAATCATTAATGAAAAAATAACAACAATAATAGAATTTTGAATTGTAAGAGAGAGCGAGATCGAGAGCAAGATGTTCAGAGATAGCGAGATTGTGAGAGAGAGTGAGATTGAGAGCGAGATTGTAGGAGAGAGCAAGATTGTGAGAGAGAGCGAGATTGTAGGAGAGAGCGAGACGCATACATTCTATAGACGTTGGAGATTGTCCCATCCTACAATCTCGCTTGCAATCTCGCTCTTTCCTACAATCTCGCTTTCAATCTCACAATCTCGCTCTCTCTTACAATTTGTTTCACTCACTTATCTTCCTTGTCGAGGGTTGAAGTTTCGACTTATGTAAAACTAGCGAGATTTCCTTTTCCTTGTCGATGGTTGAAATTTCAACTTATGTATGTCGAAACTTCAACCCTTGACAACTTGTTTCCAAGTTTTTCTTTATTTGTCGAGTTCTCAACATTCAACCTCTATATTAGTCGAATCCTCAACTCTCGACTTCTAGCCTCGAACTCCCAAAACAACAATATTTCTCTAATAAGTTTCAAAACAACAATATTTCTCTAATAAGTTTTGAAAACAACAATATTAATATTAAAGGTCCGTTCAAAAATAAATTTTTAAAAAAAAAAAGAATGAAAATTGGAAGACACAAAATTTGGGGGACCTAGGCCCGCACTTTCCTAAAATAGTACATAATCATGTTCTTTTTATGACTATATTTTTTTCTTTTAGAATTAAAAAATCTCGAGTGCGTGATAAAATCATAACAAAAGGTAATCGGTGTTGAATCTACTAAATTACTAACCAAATTCTAGTTCAATTTATCTTTTTAATTTTCAAAATTAGCATTGATTTTGAAAGTATTTAATTTTCGAGAACTAAAAAGTATTAATTAAATAAAATATCAAATGACACTTAATTTTTTGTTTTTTTAAAAATTAAGTTCATGAATACTTTGGAATTTCTCCACTCTATTATCTATCATTTATAAATATTTTCAAATCTACATCAAATTTTGGAAACTTAAGAAAGTAATTTTAGAAATATTTTATTCATAGTCAGTAGTTCAAATGTTTCTCTAAAAAGATAAAAACAATATAAATTTTATTTAGAAAAGGAACATACTTTTAAAAAGCAAAAATATCTATTTTTTCTTTTGAAATAAAAATGTAAAAATCTAATTAGTTATCAAACAGTTTAAGTAATTGACATTTTTCTTCTTTAGTAAAATTAAGGTTAGCATAAGATAGAGTTGAGATATTCAAAGTAAATTAGCAAATATATATATATATATTTTTGAGTAGAATTACTTTTCACCTATATGCCAAATTTTTTTTAAAACCACAATCAAGTCTAAATTTGTCTTCTTCCAAACATGATATAAGGAATCAAAAACTATTATCTGACAGGTGGGAAATTAGGTCATAAAAGAAGACATTGACTCCATTGTGTTTTATTTGTCATCACATCATACTTTCAAATCATTAGCTTTACAATAATACATTCTCATTTCCTCAAATAAACTCAGCTACTAAAACCTCTCTATTCAATCAAAGCTAAATTATTACCAAAATTAGATACTTAATAATATTGATAGATTAAATTACAAGTTTAGCCTATTTAATTTTATATTTGAATCCAATGATTCTCTTGATTTTAAAAACTACATTACCAACTTTCAAATTTGTATATAATCTGTTGGGATATATTAAACATTTTAAAAATAAAATTAATGAAGCTTTTAGATTGTGTATAAAAGAACATTTAATTTTTAAATTCTTGTCGAATAAATTTATGAATATTAAAAAAATATTGAAGATGCAAATAACTCATTACATACCAAATTAAAAATTTCCTATATAGAAAATTGAAAGTTTAGAAAATTACCTTAAACACAAAATTAAAAGCCTAAAAATCTAATAGAAAATTTTCTAATTTGACGAACTCATTATTTGAATAAAAATACAAAAGTTACATAAGGTAGGAATTGAAAAATTAAAGGATGGACCATTGCATAAGATTAATAGTAGTAGCACACCAAACACATGAAAGATGCAATGAATAAAAGAAAATATTTGACGCAGACTCTCAATTTTTTTAGATTCATAAATTTAGTTGCCACAAAATGACTTTTTTTTTATTAAACATAAAATTCAAATTAATTTATATTTAATAGATGAATTAATTAAAAATAAATAAATAAATCTACCGTATACTTATCGAAAATTTAGGAACTTACTATACTCCTTTTAATTGTTAAATGCTAAATAAATCAAATTTAAAAACGTAACTATTTAGTTTTTTTTCTTTTAAAAAAAAATTAAACCCATACAGACTCCTACCTCCATCTTTTGTTATTTATTTATTTTTTTACCAATATTTTAGAAAAAATCAAAATTTAAAAGGGAGAAAAATAATTTTGTGTTGGTTGAATTTGATTAAGAATTCAATCATTTTACTTAGCAAATATGCAATTCATTTCTAAAAAATAGATTTTATTTTCAAAATTTTAAAAACAAAAAATTAAGACTCCCTTTTATAACATTTTTTTTTTTTATAAAAAAATCAAGTATACAAATATCTCTCTCATCCATAAATTTATTAATTTTTTATATGCTTTTTACCAATGTTTTAAAAGATTAAGCCAAATTTTGAAAACTAAGATCTCGTTTGTTAACCATTGATTTTATGTTTCTTTTTGTAAAAATTTTACTTTTATCTTCAAATTTATTCATTTGTTATCTACTTTTTGTCAATAGCTTAAAAAGTCAAGCCATTAAAACTAAAAAAGATAATTTTTAAAAAGTTATTTTTATTTTTAAAATTTGGTTAGAATTCAACCAGTGTACTTAAAAAAAATTCAAATCACTGTAATTTTTAAAAACCAAAAAATAAAAAATGAAAATATTACTAAACAAGGCCTTGAAAAAAGTAGCTTTTAAAAAACTTTTGATTGTATTTAGAATCTGGTTAAGAATTCAATTCTTTTACTAAGAAATAGATTTATTATTAAAAAATTAAAAAAATAAATTAAATTGCTAGCGAAGAAGATCGAAAAAAAAAATAAGACTTTAGATTAAATTTGTAATTAATCCAGAGAGAGAAAAGGGAAAAAAAAAAAAAAGTGAATATTGGGGGTGGAAGACATAAAAACGAAAATACCAAAAAGGGCACCATAATAAAAAACGATGGAGAAGGAGGAGGGGAGGAGGACGGAGCAATTCTGACAAAATAAAAAAAGAAAAAAAGAAAAAAAGAAAAATAAATTCTCGGGTTGCTAAAGTCTGCAAAACAACAGAGAGAAAGTATAGTAATAAGCAGAAAAAATGGTATAGGTTATTGGTGGGCAGTATAGCACCATTAACACAACTCCCAAGTTCCCAACCCCAATTCAATTCCCTACTCTCTTCTTTAATAATGCTTCACATACATTTCACTCTCATCCTACGTATAAAATATAATAAATAAAGTAAAAAAATCACCAATTATGATCGAAGAAATTGTGATAGACGTAGTGTAATGCATTTAAGTATTTTTCTTTTATTATTATTATTTATTTGTCACAGTATCTTTGCAACAAAAGGACAAGCGGAGGGTCAAGAGAGAAACCCCTGCCTGCCTGCCTTCTTCACACATCATCACCATTAAAACCTACCACACCAACGAAACACAACTTTCATATCTCCCTCCACACTTCAAAATTACTCTAAACAAAACTAATTTTCTTTTTTCTTTTGAAGAAGAAAGAAAATATGAGGAGCAGCAGCAGCAGAAATTGTAGATGATAATCATGATGATGATGGAGTGTGGGTCAACTAAGCCTGCATGGCTTCAAGCCCTTATGGCCGACACTTTCTTTGGGACTTGTTTGCTTCATGAGAATCGTCGCAAGTCCGAGAAGAACGTTTTTTGCTTGCATTGTTGTCTCAGTATTTGCCCTCACTGTCTACCTTCTCACCGTTCTCATCCTCTTCTTCAGGTTTCTTTTCTTTTCTTTTCTTTTTTCTTTTCTTTTTTTTTTTAAATGCAAAAAAGAAAAGAAAAGAAAAGAAAACTTATCCTACTTTTGAGATTTGGTTGGTTTCCTATTCGTAGACGACTCCATTTTTATCCATCTTTCCTGCCAGACCTTTCTCACTTGTTGCTTTCAACTCAATGTGAACCTTTGACTCTTTTATATATATCCCTTTTCTTTTCTTTTTTTTTTTTTTTTTAAAAAATAAAAATAATTATCAATAAATTAATTACGAACATTAAAAAGAATGAAGTTAATTAATTGGGGGTGTTGTGGTGTTTGTCAGGTCAGACGATATGTTTATCATGATGTAATTCGATTGGGGGATCTTGAGAAGCTCATTGATTGTTCCCATATTCAGGTAGTTTATTTATTTTGTTTTTACACAAGGGAGATGAGATGAGATGAGTGTTTTGAATTGAATTTTGATGTGAATTATTGAAATTGATATGGGCAGCCGTACACCATAAACGGAGCGAAAGTGATATTTTTGAATTACAGGCCACAGTCTAGGCCATGCAAGGCAGGCTCCTCAACTAATGCTTGTTTCACATGTGACAGAATTCTTCAAGAACCCTTCCATTTCTGCTCTCTCTCTTGCAAGGTTTCATCCTTTTCTTTTTCTTTTTCTTTTTCCTTTTTTGGATTAATTTCTCCCTTTAATTCTATGATTTCTATAAAGATAAAAATGTTTCAATTTATCATATATTTCATTATGCTATAGCTTGGCTAGTAATCGATAGTTCACCCCATAAATAATATATGAATAATCTTTATAGTAGATCAACTACAAAAGTTTTATTTCATAATTAATTGGTAATGAAAGAATTTAATCAAGGTTATCAAGTTTCTCCCTTTTTTCAATGTAAGATATTCAACATGGGTAGTCTCTTGTATTTATCATTAAAAAAAATCATTTAAATATCTATTTTTGTGCATGTCACTAGTTTATCCAATTATAATTTATCATACTATAAATTCTCTCTATTTCTTTTTTTTTAAATACTTTAATTATCTTTTTTAGTATAAGTGATAAGAGTAAAATATATAGAGATTGATGTATCTTGTGATATATACAAGTGATACGTATATTTTTTCATTCTTTCCTTTTAATTCAGACTCCAACGTGCCATATTAAATAACACATCTCATAATAATTATTAATTTACTGTTCCCATTTCTCTAGTACATCAATTGTAGCAAAATTACGATGATAATTTTAACTTTTTGAGTCAATCATTGATTTAACGTTATCATCATTTTCCTCTTAAATAATATATATGATAAATTCTTAAAACATTTAAGAAGAAAAGAAAAAAAAAAAAAAAAATCCTTAACTGTATAGAGTTTGATTGAATTGACGGGTGATTTAACAACGGGCAGGTGGATCACATGGTGTATCAAGGGGAAGATTTATACAGTATTCTACACAGGTTCAACGAGTCGGATTTCTCGTACTCGCAATTCGAAGGACTAAGAGTGGATGGGCTGGAAGGAATAGACGAAGATGGTCAAATAACAACAAATTCAGTAGTAGAAGATTCATCACAATTCAACAAAGCCTCATCTTCAGCTCCCACCAATGTCGTCTCATCAGGAACTCACATTTTCAAAAGAAAAAACAAAGGCACCGATTTCCTTCCTGCCGGCATCGTTCTATCTCTCAGCAGCCGACGTAAAGGCGCCCCTCAAAGGGCTCCTCTTTCTTAAACCCCCAAATATTCAATTACCATATTATTAACCATTAAAATAAATAATTTCAGGTCGGGTTTCTTTTTATTTCATAAAACGATTCGGATAATTGTGTTCTGTCGTGTCGGTTTATATTATATAGATATGCTATTTTCCGGTAAGGGTTTTGGTTTGGCAAGTCAATTATGCGGCGGTCGGTGCGTGTATTTCCGATCACTTTACCGGTTTTTTCCGGTCCGTGCGGGTATGCGGCACCCACCAATTTTGTATTAATTCGTGTAATTTTATCGGAACTTGCACGTAAATTATATATTTTCTGCGTTTAGGTTGTTGTTCGTTGTGCCCTATTTTTTGTTGTTGTTGGGTGTTGTGTTTTGCTTTAATCTAATCCGTATTGTTCATTTTTTTTCATTTTTGTATCTCTATTTATTTAATTGCAATTAATGGAACTAATTAAAGGTTGGTGGACCATTAAATGAGAAATTGTCAGGCTAGAGAATTATTAGACAAAATTGAAACTTTATATACATATTAAAGCCGAAAATTCAAGAGTTTAGATCAATTATTTGGTGCAAATATGTACTTTTAAAAAAATAAACGTGGTCAATATTCTTTTTTTGTCGATGTATCAATATTTCCACAATTTCTAGGGTTTGATAATATATATTAGACGTGGTCAATATTTTCAAAAGTTTGACAATGACATGAATTATTGAACTCATTATATTGTAAAATAATAAAATGACATTACAATAAATTTAATTAAAAAAAATAAACATGTTAACTTGTTTAAAAAATATCTGTTTGGTGTCTAGTTTTGGGTTTAGTTCTACGCAGCTCCTATTTCAAAATATTATACATTTGGTTTTTAAGTTTTGAATTTGATTTCAATTTAGTTACTAAATTTAAAAATATTATAATTTTACCATTGATATTTGAGTTTGCTTCAATTTGGTTTCTATATTTCAAGATTTACATTTTTAATCTTGATTATTCACTAAATAATCATTTTTCATCTTTAATGTTAATTAATGTTATTAAATTAAAAATGGTTTTAATTAAGTCTCACTATTTTTATTACTTTTTAAATTAAATTTAAAATTTCACTATATAATTATTTTTAATTAATTAATGAAAATTGACATCAATGATTGAAAGTGGGCACTTAATTAAAAAATAAGGTTAAAAATATAAAATCTTTAAGTTAAGGGACCATATTGAAACAAAATTCAAATCTTAAGTGTAAAATTATAATATTTTGAAACTTATGAACTAGATTGAAACAAAATTCAAAATTTAAATACTAAATGTGTAACATTTTTAAATTTAAGAACCAAATAGAAACTAGACAAAAAATGAAAAGATATTTTTTTAAAAAAAATACATAAAATCTGATTAATTCAAAATATATGTTTTTCAATTTCATCGTGGAACAAATGTTATATAAATTGTACGGTTTAAGCAATGTTTGGATAAGATTTCCGGAGACAATTGAAAGATAGAAAATGAAGCAACCATCAAACTTCAAAGATTGTGCCAATGTATTGTATGGAACTATTTTTAGAAAAAATTACTTAAAATACAAATATTTTGAAATATATATATATATATATAATAGACTAAAGGAAAAGTCTTTGTCATAATCATAAGATATACACTAGTAACTAAGAGGTCATAATTTCAAAAACCTACACCAAGATCCAAATCGTTGTACAAAAAACAAAAATAGATTTAATTAATTAAAGTATCGTTTGATAATTATTTCATTTTTTAAAATTTTGAAAATTAAGCTCATTTTTTCTAATTTCTACATTTCTTCATTGATAAAAAGTAGATAACAAAGAAATAAATGTAGAGGCGGAAGTAGTATTGTAGGTTTAATTTTTAAACCAAAAACTAAAAAAGAAAGAGTTACTAAAGGGGTTTTAAAATTATTATTTTGAATCCCATTTTTTAAAAAAGCTTATTAAAAAAAAAATGATAAATTCAGAAAGTCCCAAATATGATGAGAAAAAGAAGGGAAAAAGGGTGTTGTTTTTATCAAAATGATGAGTTCATGTTAGCTAAGATTGAAGAAGAAAGGGGGAAGATTTGCAGTGTGTAGGTAAGTTGTTAGGGTGGATGGCAGAAGAGAAGCAGAGGTTTAAAAAAGGAGTTTGGATAGGAAAGCTCTTACATTACATGTCACTTGTCAATTGGGAAACTCTTCTCTATGCTTTTGCTTTCTCACTGCCCATCACTATCCCTTCCCTTTCCCCTATAATATAAACCACATCCTCTTCATTATATTAATTACGTCATCTTTAATTAAATTCCATTCATCCCGGCATCCTAAATATAGTTAGATTATTTTTATCAAATTTATTTATAATTATGAATTTTTTCACATTTACTGTTACTGTTATTGTTACTGTTTCATCCTTAACAGTAACAATAACAATAAAAATGTCATAATTCAAACTTTTTCTTTTGGAACAGTAACAATGACTGTAGCTGTAACGGTAACAATAAAGATACGATCTAATTTTCACACGCAATTAGATTGGGCACGCTCTACTCGTCAATAGGCTTGCATTTTTTATTACAGGTTTGGAAGTACGTCTCATATGTCAGTACAGATACAAAACACAAGTAAACAACATTAAAAGTAATCAAATATGGTCCACTTTTTACATTAGCATTGATTTGTTACCTTTTTACTAGAATAAACATGGTCTTAATTCAATATTTTCATAATTTATATGGTGTCTCTAAAAGTTTAATTTGTTTTTAATTATTTCTAAAATTTTAAATTATGGTCAACTAGTCTCAAATAAATTTGTTCTCTTTAAAATAAATAAAATTTTGATGACACGATGGTTGAAATATACTTGCTAAACTTTGATTATATGGAGAGGGAGACTAATTAGAAATTAGTTTTAAATTTTAGTGACTATGAAAAATGAAATGTAAAGTTTAGAGACACAATATTCCATCGTTACAAATTACATCTAAATTATGTAAAATATAGTGATGATTTATTTCAAATTCAAATATAATAAAATCGTATGCTTGTTAAACTCATAATAACGATATGATCTATCATTAATAAGCTTAAAAAATTACATCTAAATTATGTAAAATACAGTGATAATTGATATAGATATTAAAAATTTAACTCTGGATAGTCCCATCTAATGGAAAATAATAATAATATTTTAACAGGAATTCAAAATTTGTTTTTTTATTGGAACATCACGGATGTAAAATTGGGTATCCACCGCTTTATGCTCTCTGAGTACCATTAAAATGTACAGAATAATTGTACGGTCTGCTGGGCAAATACGTGGAATGACTATTCATATATCAGACAATATGCATCAAATGATTAAAACTTTAAATGTCTCTATACATTTTATTTATTCTACCTTTAATTTATTTATTAAAAGAGATTGAGACTGAACCTACCTGATAAGTATGAACTCTGCAGATAAATAATATAAGCAGTAAAAGAAATTCTTAGTTGTTACAATTTTACATATAAAATTTAATTTCATTAATTTAAACAATAAATTTGGCAAATTATACCAAATTTAACTCTAAATTTTACTTTAATCGATTTAAACCTCAAACTTTAAAAATATATCAATTTACCTTCTTCATTAAATTTATATGTCAATTTCAATTAGAAATATTTTTTTTCATATATGTTCAAAATCATGTGTTAGTCTATGACATTTACTTAGATAATTAAATTTACCTTTATTCACTAATTTATATTTTTTTTGTCAATTGATCATTTAAAATGGTATCGTAACAGGTAGTTTAAACATAAGTGAAGATAATAAATTTTTCTTGGAAGTGTTTTCTAATTTCAAGCTAGGCTCATCAAGAGTAAAGGAAATTCTATGTGTGTATATAATAATAAGAATAACGATGATAAAGTGTTGATAATTAGGAAAAAAAATTACTATACTTTATTTTATATTATAATTTATAGTTTTGTCCACGTCAATTTTAAATAACATTAACGAGATAAACGTGAATGAAGGAGACATTTTAGGTATATTTCAAAATGTAATTTTTGTATATCTCACTCTAATCACAGAGAAAAAATCTTATTAAAACTATAAGTCATGTTTATTTCGATAATAAATAGATGGTAATATAAAAAGTAGTCTCTATTAAATTACCTTTATGATATGCATCTGTATATATATGAGGCTTACTCCTAAATATATAATAATAAAATGCAAGTCATTTGACAAGCAAAATGTACTCAATCTAATTGCAACTAAAAATTATGTTGTATTATTATTATTTTTACTGTTTAAGCAAAAAAATGATGAATTTTATCAGATTTATTGTAACCGTTATCGTTTGATTCTCAAAGTAACGATAATAGTAACAATAAAGTAAAAACGATTAAAAACAATATGATTACATTTACTATTTATATTTATTACATGATAAATAGAATTTCATTATAATTACGTCAATTACGATTCGATAACCGTAAGATTGGTAGGTTACAAATTATAAAAAAATGAATGAAAAAATTAGAGTGGTGATTTGACTAGTCTTGCGTTGACTGTGTTGTTTGTGGATTGAAGCGGCATATCATTGCAACGGTACAGTCGGCCCCCAGAGTTCAGAGTTTATCACAGTCTTGGAATCGAAACCTCTTTTTTTCCTTGGGGGCGATTTCCTATTGTTTTTACCTATATATTATTACTATTTACTCTTATTTTACAATATGTGAAACACTTATCTTTTTCATAGCTTAAAATTGCAAAAACCGATTTTCAATTTTTTTTTTCTCATTATAATTTTTAAAGTTTCCGCTTTTTTTTTTTTTGCTTTAATTTACTCTTAATATTTCAATAAACATATTAAATTAAAAGTTTAACCTATACATTTTAATATTCGATCAACTCTTAGACAAAATGATAAAATTACTTGAATTTTTAGATTATTAGACTACTAAATAAATTAGTTACGCTAAAAAATTTTTGGGATTTCAATTTTGAATTAAGGAGTATAACGATTTTTTATAGAACTCAAAAATCATTTTACGTTTAAGATTTTGGTGTATTGGTTATTGGTATTTTCCTTCACCTTTATCTTGCACCACTCATATTAGATGCTCTTTCATCAAAGAGTTAACAAAATTTTAATAATATGAATGAAAATAAATACATTTTAAAAGTTTAGGGACCAAAATAATCATATTTTAAAAGTTTATGAATTAAAACAAATGTTTTTATACTTTAAAGACCAAAATAGAATAAGTTAAATCCTTTGACATCCATATTTACTTATTTTCAAATTTCCAATTCTAATTTTGACAATAATCATTGAGCCATTAAATCTACAATTTCGTTTCTAATAACTCATTGAATTATCCAAGCTTTTTAAAAGCTACATTAAAGAAAGTAATCACCAAATGTGTACTTTAATTCAAAAATACTTTTCGACTATCAAAATTTTTACTAATACTTTTAAAAACAAGATTACAAAAATAACTTCTAGAGAAGGAAAAGGTCAGTGCTTTATTTAAAATAATACTCCTTAACATTTTAATATTTCAAAAGAAGACATAACTTGACTGATATATAATATGTATTATATCTATTTAATCAAATCACTCCATCTTATTATACTAAAATTGAAACTAAATATTTAAAATTTTGAAGTAACCAACTAATCCAAAAGTTTAAGTCTTCTTTCATTTATGGACTTGAAATATGAAGAAGATCCAACAAAGGAACTAACCTAATATGAAGATGACGGAATGATTTAAAAAATTAAGTTAATTGGTTTGGAAAATTTAATTAGATATCTTCTAACCAAAAAAAAAAAAAGAAAAGAAAAATGAAAGTAGAGTGAGAATGGATAGAAGAAGACATAAAAAAAGAATGAAAATGAAAAAAAGTGGAAACTAGAAATAGTAAAAGAGTTGTAATTAAAGGTTAAGAAAAAGAAAGATTATGAGTGAGTAGAAGAAAGGAATGATGAAGATGAAGAAGAGGTTTGGCATTATTGACCGGGTGTGACCATGGGTCAAAGGAAACACATAAATGGGGAAGCCAAAAGACTGCAAGACATGAAGAATGCCAAAATTAGGCAAATGGATAGTGAAATGGTTTTTAGGGGCCAAAAAAAAAAAAACATATAAGAACAAGAAAATATTTGGAGTTGGGAGATTTTAGATTTATTATTATTTATAACTTATTTGTCAGAGTGGTGGGGACCCCACAAGAACCCACTTGAAGTAATTGGATGACAGAGGCTATAATTGTCTATAAACCTTTGACCAAAACCCTAGCTTAGTTGACCCTACTATCCCCTGCCCTAGTGCCTACCCATAAGGGCTAGTTTTTGTTTGGAAGCTAACAACATGCAAACCAAAGCCCAAAGTGGGCAGTGGAGAAACAGATTGAGAGTGAGAGCCTTTCTTCGCCTTTGGTATCATTAAAAGAAGGTAACCCCCTGCCTCAAAAACCAACCCAAATATCACACCATTTTCAACTCCCTTCCAAAACTATCCTACATTACCTCTATTTTTGTCTTTAAAATCACTAATCTAATCCATATCGACTTTAATTATATTAATACTTAAATATGATACTATCCTAAATTAGTCTAAGCATTAATTTTAGCATTGGAGCCTGTTGTACACAACACTGCATCAACGTGTGTAGTATCTTCTTGCAAGTCAACTTTGACGCATCATTTTGACAATTTAGAGTGGATCCATATAGGCTTATGACCTAATTATGTATTAGCAACAACGATTTAACCCTTAAATTTTGATATGTAATGAATTTGGTAGGAAAAATGTTGTTAAGTTGCAATGATGATTTATTTCTATATTGTTGGGGTGGAAAGTTCGCATGTGAGAGTTTTTGGAGTTTTTTCTTCTTCTTGGGTGCTCTATCGGCTCGCTCTTTTGATTTGACATCGTCATTTAAGGTGACTTATGTATGTGCACCAATTGGTATAGAGTCGAAGACACTTTGATGCCTAAGTTAGTGCGTGAATAAGCATTTAGTTCATCTAAGTACAAAAAAAAAAAAAAGGTTAGAGTTCTCCTTTCGTTTGCTTACTTCTCTCCCGTGGGGATTCTCGAATGACCCTATTTATAAGGCTCTTTCTTTAACTTCAGATTAGGATTACATGTAATGTTGATGATGTAAAGATGGTTGCGGCTCAAAAGGTTCGAGTCCGCTCACTTATTTTTCTATTTGTATAATTTATTTACTTGGATGGTTGGCCTAGAACTCGAGGGTCTAACTTTTTTCCTTTTAAGACGTATGTTCTCTAATGCCAACTCTCGATTTCTCTTGGACTTGGGCTCACCTGTGAGCTTTGGGCCTTGCCTGGAGCAAACCCTCAACATATGTCATTAAATTCCTCCATAAACCAAATATGATTTGAGTCATATATGTGAAGCTTAAGGGGACATTTGAGGTACAGTGTTGGTTATTACAAGTCGTAGTTTTCATAGTTTGTATATTTGGCGTGCATATTATTTTAATATAGATAAGAAATAATAAACATGATAACAAATAGGAAAAGAGAAAATAAATGGAAAATAGTAAACCAATAAACAGAGATTTGAAAAGTAATACTGTAGTTAATTGTAGATTGATTAATAGGACATAGGAATCTCAAGCATGAAGTGGGCTATAATAATCCTCTCCTCCAATTTTAAATTGGTGGTCTAAATATCCCAAAATGTTTATAAAGAACAAAAGATGAATATATAGCACTAATGTTCAAAGATAAAATCAAATTTAAATGACAACACTAAGTTATTTCAATTGACCTAAAATGTCTTTTCAAACTTTTTTTTTTTTTTTTTTTTTCCTGAAACAAATATTTTAAAAAAAGTCCGATGCTCAACAGGGCAAATGAGGACAGAAATAAATGTTAGTTACATCCATAAACCAACTAGGGAAACAAGAGTCTCAAACCCTTCTTATGTCTTCTAAATTGGAAGAGACAAAAGAAAACTAAAAAAAACAGATTTAAACTCAGCTACATGAACTGTTTTGTACTTTGCATGTCTAATCAATTTAATCTGTTCTAAAAAATTCAAGTATATATTTGAAAATTCTAATTTATATTTTATTTTAATGTTTATTTGTGATCTCAATATTAAATTTCTTTTTGTCAAAATTTATATTTTTATCAACATGAAGTTAATATAATATAAATAACTAATAAACCTGTTAACTCGATGAAAAAACGTAAAACAATGGTTACTAATTTAACTATTTTATTGAAATTTTTCTAAAAATATTTATAACATCCAGATTTTTATAAAATTGAAACTGAGACATTACTAAATCTAGTTTTATGACAGAATTCAAAACACGAGTATGAAGGAAAGAGGTCTGATTTGGTAGAAATGGGATGATTCTACCAAATATAAACTGATTGGATGGGTGAAAAGATCAAAATCTTATCCATCCTATTAATTATTTGCTTATTGATTCCTAATCCATCTAAAGACCAAAACCACTATTCAAATCAGGGGTGTTCAAGTAATTCTCCCATTGGAATAATAACATAATAATAAGTAAGATTTCCTTTTGTAATTAGTGGTAACTATTTTGTTTTCGTATTTTACTTTTTACAATTAAGTCTATAAATACTATTTTTCCATCCAAATTTTTCATTTGTTATCTAATTTTTATCAATAGTTTAAAAAATCAAGTCAAAATTTGAAAAGTAAAAAACTTAAGCCCCGTTTGGTAACCATTTTAGTTTTTTGTTTTAGTTTTTTTTTTTTTTAAAAAAATTAAGTTTATTTCATCCACATTTCTAACAATGATTTGCTTTTTTTTTTTTTTTAAGTACAATGGTTTAATTTTTAACCAAACTTCAAAAACGAAAACAACTTTTTGAAAGCTTTTTTTTTTTTTTTGTTCTCAAATTTTAGCTTGACTTTTTAAATCATTGGTGAAAAGTAGATAACAAATGAAGAAATTTGGAGATGAAGTTTTAGCTTTTAAAAATTTGGTTACCAAATGAGGTTTTAGCTTCTAAAAATTTATTTTTATTTTTGGAATTTGGCTAAGAATTCGACATTTGTACTCAAGAAATATGCAAATCATTGTAAAAAAAATGGGGAGGAAATAAGATTAAATTTCAAAAACACAATATGGTTACCAAATGGGGGCTTAGTTTTTTAAAATTAAGCCTATTGTCATTTCTATCACTTCTAGATTTCTTCATCTGTTGTCTACTTTTGACTCACGTTTTCAAAAACCAAACAAAAATTTTAAAATAAAAAAAAAGTTTTTAAAAACTTGTTTTTGTTTTTAAATTTTGGCTAATGATTCAACTTTTATACTTAAGAAATATGCAATCATCGTAAGAAAATGTGAAAAAAAATAGATTTAATTTCCAAAAACAAAAAAATAAAAAAATGAAGTACCTACCAATTAGAACTTTTTTAATTCGATAACCATTTGGGTTTTTGAAAAATAAGCACATTAACGCTTCTTTCACTACTAAATTAAATTTATTTGTTTTGTAACCCACTTTCTACTCGTGTTTTTAAAAAAACAAAGTCAAATTTTAAAATTAAAAAAAAAACTAATTTTAGAAGCAATTCAAATGTTTTTTTAAAGCAAAAACCACAACGAAAAAGTTTTGAAGAAATAAACATAAATTTAAAAAAAAAAAAAAAAAAAAAAAAACCTAAAAACGAAATTATTTTCAAATGAGTACAAATAGCTCCAAGCCCAAATCACTCATAACATTGGTGAACTTAAACATTTATAAAAAGTTAAACTAGGAGAAATGATTCTACAATCAACCATTCTACCAACTAAAACTTTTTAGTGATAGTAAATAAAATTATATCAATATTTTAAACCTCATATGTTAATGATTTGATTTTTTATTTTTAAAAATTAAGTATTTTTTACTAAATTTTTTACCATGGTTTATATATTTCTCGAAATAATTAAGGTCATATTATCCCAGCTTTTAAAAAAAGGTTGTTTTTTCCACCATTAACTAAATTGGTAACCATTTGTTCAGCAAATCAATTGGAATCCGACCAATTCCACTGCAATAGAATGGTGTTTGAAATACATAAAGTTTGCAGAACTCTGAAAATTGACCATCCTTCCATTCGTCAACACACTGTTTTCCAATCTTATCACAACTCAAAAACTATCTGTTTTGTTTGTGATAACTGAATAATGTCATGCCAATAATAAAACAACTTTTATCAGAACTATAAATAATTTAATATCACGAATAAAAACAAATTAATTAAATTTGTCCAATCAAGCCCGAAGCTTTATAATCATGTCTATCTCTAACCAAACTAGGACAATTTTTGTTACCAAGACACAAATATATGAATGCTAAGCCTGTGTTTCGGCTTCCCAAGTATAAAAATTGGTATTTTTAATTACTATTTCAAATCTCTTTTTTTATAATCGTTTCCTTTCCTTTTTATTATGTTATTTATTATTTTCTATTTAGACTAAAATATTATGTATCCAAATATATATATTATTAGTATCATCCATCACAATGACTCACTCAAAATTCCAAATATCTCGTAAATATTTGAATTTTTAATTTCAAGAGCAGTTCAAAGAATATGACTACAACCAGTTATTTTTTAGCCATATTCATATTGGATACAGCTTTTAATTTTTTACTTTATCAAGGTTGTGTAGCTTTCTTGAAGCTCATGCTTAGGTAAGTTTGTAGCTTCATGTAGATTTTCTTAGAGAATTGTATTGTTACCGAGATGAATATATCTATCGATATGTTGATATATTCTTAAATCGAAGTGTTTAACGTTAATATTAAATATCAATTAATATCTCCAACATATTTTATAAATACTTGTAAAAGATTAAAAAAAAAAGTATTCTATTTAATTTAATATAAATATCAATACTGATAACAATAGCTATAACTTAGTTTAAGTATTAAAAACAACTTAATTATTAATCAAAATAAATTTTATAAATTTCGTGACTTATAGAAATATCAATCAATAATAATATTTTATCGATATATTCATAATATTGAAATCTCGATATCGGTATTTTAATCTTTAATTATAACTCAATCGAATTGTTAAAATGAAATAGTATTTTTGTTTTGGAATAATTAGGTCCCTTTGGTGAAGCATTTGTGTAGATTATGCTTGAATAAATTGTTGTAACAAGGGCTAAAAATTATCGTACAAATCAAAGTTTTACCTGTTTTGAGTTCAAGTTATACTAATAAATCCATTGCGAATTTAATTGGAAGGTGGAAACAATGCCAGTTCTAAACTCTCATCTTATACTAAAATAATATTAGTTCTTAATTACCATCAATCCAGGTCTATAATATCAGTTAAAAATCAACATCATTTCAATATGTTGTTAATCGATTTTGAACTACATCATATAGTTAACTGTCATTATATAGTTACGATGACACTGAATTAAAAGTCACTTGTAAATTAACATTATAGCTAACATCATCATATATGCAACAAAGAAATATTTGTCGATATATTCGCAAATTGAAAGTTCGATATTGAGATTTAATATCCATAGATATTTTTGGTAACTTTTATACATACTCATAAAAAAAATAATAAAAATATCTTGATAATAGTATTTATAACTTAGTAAAAACAACTTAATCATTAATATATATAAATTTTTTAATTTATAAAAATATTCATTAACATCAATACTTTGACGATATATTTGTTGATGTATTCTTAAAATTGATATTTTAATCCTTACATATAAGTACAATGACAGATTTTTTTTAGAAAATTTTAAACTGTCATCATTGTAGAATTGTCATCAACCTCCTTAATGATTTGCAAAAAGATGACAATTTAAAATGTTATCATACGATAAAAGTCGTAGGTCAAAATTGTTGTAATGCCTTTGGTATAATAAATAAACATGCGATCAGTGAAAAAAAAAACTGAAGTATATGTGTTTTTTTTAAAAAAAAAAATAATAAAAATAAAAATAATGCAGAGAACTATGAGAATTACGAAATCTGTGGGTATTGTTTTGAAAACATTTAAGGAATCTTGATAGAGTTTGTAATATATTCAAAAGTTAATAAAAAAAAAAAAAATCGTTGTACAGCAAACAAATCCTATATTGTTAGAATAATATATAATGCATCTCTTATATATATACATCATATCTTCATAATAACCAAGTTAATATGACATGGTCGTTAATTTTATTGATAACGTAAATCGTAAAATAGATGTGTCATTCATTGAGATAAACTATGTCATGGTTTGGATACAATTAATTTAATTAATTAATTTTATTTAGAAGAAAAGAAAAATAGGAAAAAAATATCGAAATGGGAATCTGTGTGCCGGCAAGATAAGATACGAAGCCGAAATAGAGAATAATAAATGATATTTTTGGGAGAGAAATGGTAATATAAAACAAAGGGAAGCCCTATTTTGAACTGTTTGATCAGCTTTTAAGGAGAGCCTTCAAATATTATTTTATTTTATTTAAATTTTGAATTTTGGGAGTCAAGAAACAGGGAACCCCCCAAAGATCTTCATGTATAAAGTTGGTTATCTTTTCTATGCATGTTTTCAGTAGCCAAAAAACCAAAAAAAAATTACCCAATAAAGAAGGAGGGACCCGATCAGCTTTGTAAATGAATGCCGACATACTTACACACAAACAAAATTTTGATTTTGATGTCTATATTTCAAGATTAACATTTTTAACCTATTTTTCTATAAAAAAATTAAAATAAAATAGCCTTATCTACTGTTCTAAAATGTAGTTAATTTGCTTGCAGTTAAAGTTATTTATCACATGGTTTTATGTGTATTAAATCATTAAGTGCTGCCAAGACCAACCATAATTTTATAGTTTATTGAACTTATAAACTGTAGTAAGTCCTTACTAAAACGGTACAATAATTTTATAAGCTGAAACGAATAATTTATTGTCAAAATTTTCAGATCTGAACTATAGTGTGTTTTGTATATTTAGTGACAGTCGTCGTAATCTAGAGTAGTTGAAGAAAATGGAAATGTTCGTTTAATAATTTAACCGATAAACGAAGTGGATATATAGGCACGTAGATTACTCTATGTCCACACACCTTAATTACAATTTTAGTTTATGACTACTTTTTAATTTTATATATTTCATCTTCTTTAAATTTTCGAAATTATGAATGACAACATTGTTAATATAGTAATCAAATCAAAATAATTAATAGATGAAATATAATATAAAAAAATTATAAATATGGCAAAATTTAGATTATCTATCGGTGATAGACTATATCGCTGGTAGGAATCTATCAGTAATAGACTACATTGCTGGTAAGAGTTTATTAATGATATTAAATGGACTTACTAGATACTAAATCAATTGTTCGAGTTTCACTAAACATAAAATTCAAATTTATATCTAATTAATCAATTAAATATTAAGAAATTTTGGATTTTTTAAGGACTCATACAAATGGAAAGAAACGTATTAAACACAAAATTGAAACTAGACTCATATATATTTGAGAAACAAAAATCGAAACAAACACCACAAACCAATCACAACGTCTATCACTTCCTATCAAGAGTAAGAGGAAGAACAAATACTAGAAAATTATTTTTCCGATCAAAGAAGATGTAGAAGAGAATGTCAAAAGAAGTAAGATTATGAGTAGTTTTGTTCTTCAATATGAACTTATGAAAATTATAGACATTTACGGACTCAAAAATCATATTCGACGAAGAATTTATCGAAAATTGGGGCATTTGGTGACGGATATTGGAAAGGATATAAATAGAAAAGAAGGAAAACACTGAAAAGAATCAAAGAAACAAAGAATAATTGATTCTTCGGATTGGTATGTTGATATTGTAGTTGATGTCATGAAGGGAATCTCTCAACACACTATGGATTTTTCTTTCTTCTTTTGTAAAACAGTTTAGTGTTTGTTTGTTTCAACACGACAAAACTGTTAGGTATTCTACACCATGTTCATCATTTACTTCCATATTGTCTTCCAAATAGATCAGAATCTATCCGTTTGACAATCTTATGTCCATCAAGTCCTTGACAAGCGAGAGTCTTAATGTAACTACTCGGGTAAATATCAAAATATTACGACATACAAAGCAAACTATGTTGCTAAATTGCAAGATGGGTAAGATCCATGTATATATCACATGTGTGGAATTCAAATTTTACTCTATTGGTTGTTTAGAGTTGTAATAGTTGTGTTCGAGTTTCTACTTCTTGTTATGAGAAACTTTAGATCAAAAAGGCAAAATGAGTTTACAAAGTCAACTGGACCAAACTTGTACCTCTCGTTATTCAAGCCATAGGGAAAAACCTAAATAAGGAGAGGAGAACAGACTGAAACCCAAATAAGGCTCCTCGGCCTCAACTTGGGCCAAGGCCAACCATGTGGCTCAAGCTCCCTCAGGCTAGGAAAACCCTAAAACAAGTCCCAATTCGATACAGAAGTCGAGTTCTAAGAAGATAAGAAAATCAAACCTATAAAAGGAGGCAATTAAGTTTTTTGGGATTACAGTTGACTTTGGTGAACTTCTTCAATCTTAAGTATTGGAGCACATATGACAAACTGTCACAATTGTGTGAAGATAATTCCTTTTATTTTATAGGCTAATATTTTTTTCCAATCAAATAAATTTATCATTGCTGCCTATCAAACGTCGGAGGCCGTGCCTTGATAAAATTTTGGCATCAACACTTCAAAAAAAAAAAAATGCATATATTAGGCTTTCAGTTTCAGTTCATTGCCTGTGAAGAAAACGATTTTCTTATATTTCTTGTGGAGTGGGATGGAAGGTGGTAAAAGGGCCGAGGTGTCGGCCCAATATGACAATTATGAAGTTGTGTTAGTGATGACTGTATGGGCCGAAGTCCAAGAACGAGGCTTAAGATGGGCAGGAGGTTTGGGCTTGGATACAAGGGGAGCGTACTTCATTAGTTGCAATAAATTTAATTTAAGTATAATTAAACTTAAGATAATTAAATCATTGCAATTAGACTTAAGGACGAAAACCAAGTTGTCCATCTCATTGCAACTTTTGGTTTTCCCCGTATATATACATATATATTAATGGAAAGTGGTTTTTTTATATAGGATTCTCCACACATTCTTGATGAGGAGTATCGAGAGTAGTGAACTATGGTTATTGTTTGTTTGATGTACTATCGCCTAATAAAAGCCATTCATAATTTAAAAGGTTTAAAATCTAATTATAATGAATAAATTTTATAATATAAGGGTAGTTTTTTCAAGTTTTTCAATTTGCAACTAAGTCAATCATAATTTAAAAGGTTTAAAATCTAATTATAATGAATAAATTTTATAATATAAGGGTAGTTTTTTCAAGTTTTATGATTGTGATTGTAACCATTTTTATTGTGTTCAAAGGTAAATTATCTATCATTTGAGCATAATATAATAATTTAAGGTATTAATAATATCAAAATCAAATATTTAGAATTTTCCACACATTTATAATCTCATATATTCATCGAAATGAACATATCTCAACTGATATAAAATTTATACTATCGATTTTGAGATTAGAATTTGATTCTTTCACGCCACATATTTTGTAAATAAATAAGAATAATTCCATATATCTATATATTGGTTTAAAAAAAGATAATTTACAAAAACCACTCATAAAGAGTATGGTGGTAGATGCAATTATACCATAAATTAAACTCTCAAACTTACAAAATTATAAAAATTGCAATACTTGTAAAAGTTTTAGGGGTTTGATTTTTATCATTTAGGAGTCTAATTCGTACGAATATTATAAATTTGAGGGTCAAATTTTAGTATTTGTAGAAATTTGAATGATTGATTTTTAGAACTGAAAATTTGATTGTATAACTGAGACTACTATCGTACCTCCTTTGGGGAAAAGGAAGAGGATGATCCAAAAGTTTTCCAACACCACATGCTCTAATCCAAAACACATTCTTAAGGTTTTATTTTCCATAAAAATCCCATCTCCACCATAAAAACACAATCCCTTATCCTCTCACCAAATTGAAGGGTTTGAAGAAGTGTTCTTCACACTGCTGAAAAACCAGTTCTTCACCTCAATTTTCCCTAATTCAAGCTTTTTTTCAGTACCACAACTTAATCTAAGGCTCCAAGAGAATGATAGGGAAGACCTTGTGGTGGTTTACAACCAAAGAAAAATAAGATTGCAGCTGAAGATCGTGATTCAAGAGGTATTTCAAAAGCTAGTATTGAAACTCTCTTTTTAGTTTATGAGCATGTTGATTTTGAAGCAAAATTTAACGAATTAGAATGCTTAATGATCATGTTTTTCTTCCATTGCTTGTTTCTATATTCCAACAGTAATTTGACCTTGATCATGAGTTAACTATGAACTCTTGTTTATTCGGGATTATCCTTAGATTTACATGGGTGATGGTTGACTCAACAACATTAACTCAATATGCCTCCCATTTCAGGGGTAAGACGGAGTAAATAGCTAGAGACATAAGGTGCAAGGTGGAATTCACTCCTACCCTCTTTTAGGGATAATAGAGAGGTTGTTCCCTTAAGTGCTGACTCAGGATCTTGAATAAGGGGTCCCACCCTCTCATTGGTCTAAGAAGGACTCGGTTCAGTGATTAGATCACAAACCAATTTTTCATTAAAGAATCAGTGGAACTTAAGGTACAAGATGTAATCTCGGAGGTAAAACAACTTTTTGACCCAGCCGTTATTACGAACAATCTGTGAAGGGTTGACTTACTAATTATGATTTTATATCGAGTGGACACAAATATAACTCCATTGAGGGGAGTGCAACTACTGGGTTTTAATGGAGTGACCCAATAGTTAACGAATGTTGGTTAATTAAGTTAACGAGTTTAGCTGATTATTTCAACTAAGATGGAATTGGTTTTTCAGAAGTAGAGTTGCTGAAGAAAATGGTTTTCTCTCTCTAGTTAAAAACCCAAAAATTTTCCTCTCTAAATTTCTTGAATTCTCAAGCTCATTTTGAATCTCACAATTCAATTTAAGGTTCAAGAGAATAGTAGAGAAATCAAGTGATGGTCTGCAATACTTTTGGAGTGAAGATTCAAACTGAATTTGTGGATTGAATGAGTTGTACAAAGGTATATCAGAAACTCTCCTTTTTATTCTATAAACATGTTTTCTTAATTGTTAAAATTGATGAATTAAAATGTTTAATGATTCTTATTAGTTTTGCTAATTACATGGTAACTCCATCACTCTATCTCTTTATGCTATTTGATTTTACGCTTTTTTGACCAAATAATATCCCACTGTCAGCCATTTATTTCCCTCCACCATGGAAGGAAATGTCTGCACTAATAATAGAATAATCATAAAATTGCACTAATGTTATTTTAATGATTATTTGATTTTTTAAAATTTTTAAATCCAGAAAGTTAAACATGTATAAATTTAAACACTATGAATTTCTTTATCTTATTAATTATATTTGTTCAAAAAAATATATTTTCTAAAATAAACATCAAATTTTTTAAACGTCTTTTTATTTTTAGAATTCCATTAGAAAGTTAATGCTCCGCTTGGATTCTAAAAAGTTTAAAAAATGATCATAACTTTATAGTTTGAAATTTGAAAACTGATTTTGAATTAATTATTTTGTTTGGAATGAGAGATTTGAAATGGATGTATTTAAAATTTTGTATTTGGATGGTAAATGAAAAAGAAAAAAAAAGTTAAGAATTTACTGTTATAAACTTTTAACTATGACCTATTAACTTTAGAATTTGACAAGTTTAGTTAAATAATTTCTTTAAAATTTTATGAATTTCGGTAAACTCCGAGCATTTTAGTTAGAAAAAATTTTTAAATTAAAAAATCACTTTAAATTTTAAAATAATTCTATTATTTATGATATCGAACAATGTGATTCATTTAAAATTCTTTATGAATTGAAATCCTTGGAAAGGTGTTAAATAGTTATTTAGAAAAAATATAAAAAATAGTTAAAGAAATGGTGAAAAAGGCGTAGATTTGAAAAGTAAGAAAAATAAAAGAAATTTGTTATAGTGGGACCTAACTGAATTGTATTTACATAAAGTATTGGTTCTATTTCGAAAGTGCTGCCTATTTTTAATTATTTTTTTAATGAACTTTAAATAAATAATCGTGGGAGCTAGCTAAGCTACACGATTGCGACATAAGAGGGCTGGCTGCTATTTGGCTTCCTTGCTGCTGAATGGACCGCGTCCTAAATTCCGTCTAATTATTATTTAGAAGTGGCTCACAATTCAAATCGATCATTTTTTTTTCCAAAATAAATCAATCAATCACTCAAGCATTCCAAATTTCAATTTGCCTTGTTCGCCGCACGACATTGACCATCTATTTCATCCCATCTTTGGATCGTCAAAATGAAATCACGATTGAAAATCTTATTACGATCAAATTTGTTAACATTACTGTTGTTGATACTAAATCTCGACCCACAAAATTATATTTGACCTTCATATGTTTTTAACCATACATTTATAACGTAAGAAAGAACAACAACTCGTCTTTGATGATACTCATGGCCTCTATTTTTAGAGAGATGGACATGGGGTTCATATTCTATAAGGGATTTGGTAATATTGATTCGGGCCAACCATGGAGTTTCAAGCCTTGATCCACAGGAAGTGGGTTCCACGGAGGGAAAGAGGCTTAGCCGAGTCTCGACCTTCAAGACCGAGGTTGGCAAGTTGGGTCGTTTGGCTGAAGTGGCTTCAGTCTCAGCCTTTGAGCTTGAGGTAGACGTCTTTAATCGCTCTGCCTCAAGTTGCCTTGGTTTAGTCAAGGCGAGCATCTTCAGCTATTTGGCTCAATTTCTTCCCTTCTCCCGTTTTCTTCCTCCCTTGACCCATCTCTTTCACTCCTAATTGGCCTTATTCCAATTTTACCTTTAGTGTGTTCTGCTCTTTCGAGTTTGTGATTCTTGGTCTCAAAATGATACATCCAACTAGGGATTTTGAGCCTATGTTTGGAGTGCAAGATTGGATTGTTTGGGTTTTTGATACATGTGTTTGGATTGTAGCGTTCGGTAGGAGTGCTCAAAAAATCTGATAACTCGAAAAATCCGATAAACTCAATCCAACCCGTTTAAATGGCAAGCGGAATTTGAGGTTTAATTCTGAAAAAAACCACCATAATTATGGCAACTTATGTGACATGCACATGGCTACAAATTTCTAAATTCCTGATTTGGGTAATTCCAAAATAGAAAACATGGTCTAATACAGCGTAATTGTTAATATTTGTCAGACAACTGTCTTCTAATTTTGCTCATGTAATTAACATAATATCTATATTTAATTATTTTTTTAAATTCTATTTAACAACTTTTCGAATTTATCTCACATTAATAAATTAGTGATATATTTCTCATGTTTTTAATAAATTATTTGTATATGTTATTTTTTATATTATTTTAACCTTTTTGGAAAAGAAATATCACTTCCTAAAAAATGGTCATGATTGATTGCAATAATGAGTACCATATATTGCCATAACTTTTGTTCCATAACTTTTGTTACTTACAGTGATTTAGGTTTTCTTGTGGTTTCTTTAACAAGCTACAGTTTTTGTTATGACTTTACAATTATGATTTGATTTAAAATAAATCGATCTCTTTCTCATTTTTTCCTTTTTTAAATTTAAATTTATTTTTAATATAAAAATTAGATTTGGATAACTACTTCGAATTGATTTAAAATAAATCATTATCTTCCTCATTTTTCTCCCCTAATTGATTCAAATTAGCCATTTGTTTTGATTTAACCACTTTTCGAAAATATTCAGAACTAATCAATATTTAATTTGTTTATCACCATTTGGGTTTTAATTTATAATACATATTTAATAAATTGTATATTTCATTTAAATTTGATCATTTTTTGTATTTTTAATTACCTTTTATTCATTATCATCTGATTATATTATTATATCATTAATTTATCTTTTTGACAAACAAATAAGTATTCACTTTTGCAATTTTGTTGTTTTTGCTATGCCTCTACAACAGGCTTTTTCATAGGTTTTCGTGATTGATGTACTCATAAATAAGTTGCTAGTGTAATTGTAAATAAATGAACTTCATTCCTGATTTTTCTCCCTGAATTATATTTGAATTTATATTTTATTATCAAATTAGATTTTATCTAATTACTTATCTATTTTTTTAATCAGAATAAACAAAAACTTACCGTTTTTTCTTTACAATTTATATTTGAATTTATTTTTTATTATCAAATTTCATTTTATCCAACTAATTTTGTATTTGTTTATATGTTTGTTACAAATCCAATTGTATTAAACATTTTTTTTTAAATTATTTTATTTATCAAATTAATTTGATCTTTTTTCTTTCTTTTATATTTTCGATGTTTTCAATTTTTCATATACAAACATGTAAAAATGGCTTGTTGAACCTAAATGAACATTAAATTTTAAATGTTCGACACATGTGGGTGTGTGTATATNATTATTAATAATATTCTTATTCTTCTTATTATTATTTATTAAAAGAAGATAACAAAAAATCATAAATCTCATATTTTCATCTTATTCACTTAGTCGCCTCAAAATCTCATTTTCTCCTTTGCAATCTCATGTCTTCGATCGTTGGTTCAACAACTCTTTCTTAAATTCCATCATCTTGGATAGCTTTTAACGACCACCCTCACCATGTTACCGACCTTTTTTCGCTTGCACACATGTTTTCTACTTTTGTTTCTACTTTGACATCATTTTCAACAATGACGTTATGGGATTGATAGTGTTTAAAGTTGGCTTTCAAGATACAAGGAGCAAAATGGTCACATGGAAAGAAGATGATGAGACTCCCTACAATTGATTTGGTGTCAAATGCAATCATACTTCCAATGGTCAGTCATGAAGTTGTAATTCTTTCACATATTCATTTACCAACAACTTTCTTGGTAAAATCAACTTTGCTCTTTCTCACCTTGGAGGAAGTCCATTGTTGTATACATCCACAAGTTTCTAATGACCCTTATTAGCTGCTCGTCATCTTCCCTTGCATACAGGACAATATTTTGTGATTTTTAAGCTTCTGGAATGTTTAATACCATGTATTTGTGGTTCTAGAACGTCTAGGTCGAGTGTATTTGTGGTATTAGTGTTGTTTTTGAAACAATGTATCCCTGCATTTTCATTTATACTTAATTGGTAGTTTTGTCCTTTACGAATTAGTATTTTTATTATACAAATTTGTTTTGCTATTTTTATAATTTTGAAACTTTTTTGCCATTTTCCAAAATGAAACTTTAAAATTTACTGTTTCTCTTGTCATCCCGTGAAAATTTTATGAGTTGGGTAGGTTCGTGGTTTCACCTAAAACAACCCAACCTAACCCGAATTAACCCAAACTTATTATTCATTATAAAAAGTATATATCTTTTAGTTATGATACAATTATACATAAATATATTTATTTTAAATTTAATTTAGTTTCATAAAAAAAATGCTTTTCGTAATAATACGTTTGAATCTTTTTTTTTTTTTTTTTTTTTTTTAAGGGACAACATTTCATAACTTACTTTTGAAATTAGAAAAATACTTATTTCAAGTTTGCTAACCCAAATTTCATTCTACCACATTTGCAATAAGTTATTGGTAATCTAGAGAGCTATTTTGCATTGTTTGTAAAAAGTCCGATCATACTAACTGTTTCTTTTTAATGGTTTTACAAAGTCTTGATTTTAGTTCTCAATTGTATCTTCTAACCTACTAACTTGCAAAATGTAATATAAATGAGCTATTTTTCATACTCACATTTTTTTAAAAAAAAATATAAATTAGAAAGTCTTCTATGTAACATAAATGGCTGTTTTGCATTGTTTTAAAAACGCATGGATCAAGAAATAGAAACATAAATGCCTGATAATTATTTCTGTTTTTTTTTTTTTTTTTTCAAGTGCAATAAAATTTATTGCACATAATATATAATAAAAAAGAGGGTTTAAAAGAAAAAATAAATTAATCCACCCCCACAAATATATAAAATCTAACATTCTCATTACGTTAGAGAGCGCGATCATATTCTATAACTTACCCGTTACGGATGACCATATTTATCGTAGCTAATACGATGGTTATCTCTATCGCGATCTTATTATTTTATACTGTATCGTGTTAGAGATGATCATGTAGCCCTAATGTGATGATCATTCTACCGGGGTCTTCGTTTTTTCCACCCAAAAACAACAAACTGCGAGAAAATTGGGAAAACACAATAGAAAAATAAAAAACGCAATAAACTCTATAAAGTACTATTTTAAAAAATTAAAAATAGTTTATGTTATTAGTTTATCGTTTATTTTTTAAGTAAGAAAAAGTAAATATGCATAAATTTAAAAATATAGAAGATACCCTTACTGTAATGCCTTTTCATACATAAAAATTATTTATTATTATTATTTTGGTAAAAAAAAATATTATTACTATTTTCTTTGTTATTATTATTTAGTCTCTACATTTTTGTTATGTATTTTCTTACATAAAAGTTATTTTTTATTGAAGTTAATTTAGATATCTAAATTTAAGGTTTATTGAAAGGTTGTTTTCAAATATAGGAAAACGAACAAAAATATTTATAAATATAGCAAAATTTTACTGTATATTTGTGATAGACTGCGATAGGCTCCACAGATAGATTGTGATATTTTGGTAGTCTATCGCATCTCAAATAAATTATGATATTTTGTTATTATTTATAAATATTTTTAACAGTTTTACCATTTAAAATAAACTTTCTTTTATTGAAAATATATAGATTACTTTTAAGAATTGCTAAAAATATAAAGAATTGAATTTAGACAACTAACAATTCAATAACAAAAATGGAATGAAAAAGTTCAAATATAGAAACTAAATGATATTTTAACCTAGGAAAATTCAAATCAATTCACGCATTAAAATTTTCCGATTGATTTTTTTTTCTAATAAACTTCAATAAAACCAGAAACTTCATGATTTTTTTTTTTTTTTTTTTAGATTATTCCATTTCTTTTAGTTTATTAATGAAAAAAATTTCACTCTCCCTTCTTTATTTTTTTCCCCACTTTTGGGTCAAGAATAACACATTATCGTCGCCATCAATTGTTTTGAGCTGATTTTAAATGAAATTTAATAAAACTAGTTACAAACTTCATACTTTAAGTTAAAATAATTTATTTATAAAAGTTTAGAGTTTTAACCATAAAATTTTATGATTGTATTCTTTTGCTACTTTGGTAGAACTTTTAGGTAAAGGATAACAATATTGTTATTATCATTATTACTGAGTTAGATTTTAAATGAAATCAAGTAAAACTAATTATAAACCTCACACATGCTAAATTAATTAATTTATAAAAGTTTAGAGTTCAATTGATAAAATTTAGAAAAAATTAAAAAAAAAAAATTGTACTCTTAAACTTTAGGCATTGAATCGATTTAGACCTTAAGCTAATAATTATTATTAATTAAATCATAAACTTTTGTAATTATATCAATTTATACTATATGACATCTATTATGTTAATTTTAGAAAAACCTCGTGTAGAATTTATAATTTGTATCAATTAAACCCATAAACTTTCATAAATGAGAATCAATTTAGATTTTTAAACAAAACTTTCTTTGGAAATTGCGCATTTTGTAAAACTGACGAAGAAGTTTACACATGTTTGTGCATGGATGATTTTCCAATATAATGGTAATGAATGGTCTAAATTAATTATGCTTTTAAAAATTTAGAACTTTGATTGACTTAATTATAAATTTCATACAATATTGGTCGCCCAAAATCTAAATGAGGGTGTAAATTGATACGTTCGCAAAATGTTAGGGTTGAAATTGATACAATTATTAATTTAGGATTTTAATTGATAAAGCTCCAAAGTTTAGGGGTATTGTTGGTATTTTTCTAAAAATTTATAGTTTAGGTTTTTTTTTTTTTTTTTTTTTATATTATTATTAACACAACTAAAAATGTTTAAGAGTATACATTAATTTTCCAATTTGAGCATAATTCAACTGATCAAGAACCTAAAATACGTATATGAACCAAAATGTTAGATGTTCAATATCACATCACTATATGACTGAATTTGAAAAGAAATGAACATAGCTCAACAATGATTGACGTGTACTTATTGATGGGGATAACGATCTTCCAACTATTTCCATAATGGTATGATATTGTGGAGTTAACATGCAATTAGCGAAAGCAAACAGAATTATTAAGCACTATAATTCAACAATTTTAGCAATTAAGAAAGCATGTTCAACACTGGAAAAGAGGGTTTCAAGAAATTATCTTTGAAGACCTTCTTCAAACTATGAATTCAACTTCAAATTCTCCAGCAACAAAGTGTAGACCACCACTTAATCTTTCATACTATTCTCTTGGATCTTTGATTTGTGAGAATGAAAATGAGCTGAATTTTGAGAATAAAAGAAGAGAGTTTTCTGATTTTCAAACTAAGAAATGAAGAACAACTTCTTCATCAATTGAGCCTTCAAATCTGATTGCGTGACCCTCTTTTTAGCTGAAAAACTCAGTGTTTTATACATCAATTTCATGCAAACTGATTACATTACAAAAGGACACCACCTACTTCATAATTTAGGTGGACTTTGAGCGGATTTTTAGGTATTTTTGCAAGTGGAATTATCCCACTTAGTGGGTTTTTCAAAATTTGATTTTTCAAATTAAAACCAATTTTTCTTTTAATTTTGAAAACCTTTTTCAAAATTAATATTAAATTTCAATATTAATTTTTTAATTAATATGTTTTTTTTTAAATTTTACAAAATTAATTCAATAATTGATTTTTAAATAAAATTAATAATTAATTAAATAATTTAATTAATTCTGTTAATTTAATATCAAATATTAAATTAATTAAACATCAACTCCAGAATCATGAATCTTATTCATGCAATTAATATTTAAATCAAATTTAAATATTATTTAATTCTCCAATTTTGTTTAATTTGATAATTAAACATGTAATTATATCGTATATAATTACTAGTTCTCTTAATTAATTTGTATTTGAATGCTTCCAATTCACTCATCACGTTATTCTAAGGTTTAATCTGTTTATAAGCTAGTAAGGGTACCAATGGACCTATAGATCATGGGCTCCAACGATCCGAGATTAACCGGCTAAACTCTTTAACCTAATTAACCAACATTCGTTAACTATCGGGTCACTCCACTAAAGCCCAATGGTTGTACTCTCCTCACTGTAGATATATTTTTTTCCACTCGATACAACCATAATCAGTAAGTCGATCCTTCACAGGTTGTTCGTAATAACGGCTGGGTTAATAGTTATTTTACCCCCGAGATTACATCTTGTACCTTAAGTTCTACTCATCCTCTAATGAATAATTGGTTTATGATCCCATCACTAAATTGAGTCCCTCTCGGGCCAATGAGAGGGTGAGACCCCTTGTTCAAGACCTGGAGTCAGCACTTGAACAACCTCTCTACTATCCTTGAAAGCTGGTAGGAGTGAATTCCATCTTGCACCTTATGTCCCCAACTATCTACCCGGTTTTACCCTGAAAATGGGAGGCAGTTAAGTCTGCGCTGTGAGCCAATCTTCACCTATGTAAATTTAGGGATATCTTGAATAAACAAGAGTTTATAGTTAGCTTAGGATTAAAGTCAAGTTACCTAGGTCATCGCTTTGAAATAGTCAGTCTTAAATAGTAAACAACATTATAAAGTAATAATTGAAGGATCTCATATCTAAGAGTTCCATGAGCGTGTTTGGATCGCTCCGATCTCACAGTGACTGAAATACAACAATATACATTCAACACATACAATTATACAAACAAAACTTAATTATCGGCATGCTAAGAACAAGATAAACAACAAGGAGAGAGTTCCATACCAGTTGAAGACGTTCTTCACACTTCGGAACTCCAACGCAACGGAAAATCTCCACGCAATCTACCAACGTCCAGTGGAAACGTCGACTGCAGCAGTACGAACAACGCGAACTCACGACCGCAACGGGGACGACACCACCACTAAAGAGCCCCAGGTATTCTCGGAGTGAAAAACCCAAAGGGGTGGTTTGGTGGTGAATTTGGTAGAGGAAGGAGGAAACACGAATCGTGTAGGCGATAAGCAAGTGGGAGGCGAGAAACCAACGCTATCGCATAGCAGAAGTGCTTATCGTTTAGGAGGAGCTACACGATCGTGTAGGATTTACTAAACGATCGTTTAGGAAAAGATACACAATTGTTTAGTAAAATCGGCACACTATACGATCGTTTAGAGAAGCTATCCGATCGTGTAGGCAACAGTGTGCTATCTTTTGGGCGCGAGAAAAAAAATCGTTTAGGCAGAGAGGACTATCGTATAGGCTCTCGTTTTACGTAAGCGATAGTTTACAATTCTTCAACGCGCGCTCGCAAATTCTCTTGGGCGATTGAAGAACGTGGCGATAAAAAATGAAACGATTTCATTTTTTATTTCATCGGTTACAATAACTGACTCATTCCCACTAACACACGCCAAACGTGAAAATTAACTTAATTATCATATAATTAACTAATTAAATAGTTAATTAATTAATATAATCATATTATATTTTTATCTTATAGTTTGATATCACATATCTACTATAGTATTTTCTCCTCTATTTGATATAAATCATATTTATATCTAATTTTCTCCAAAATAATGTATCTCATACATTCAGCCAATTATATCATATATATAATTAACCAGTCCAATTATATCATATATAATCGAACTTCCTCTTGTCAATTTGAACATTTCAAATTAACCCAAATACTGGTTCTCGACTTTATTCAAGCTACCCAGGGGACCTAATGGACCTGTGGCTCGAAGCTCCAACGGTCTGTGAATAGCTTACTAAACTCTTTAGCCACGAGATCCACCATCCGTTAACTATTAAACATTCCACTAAAGACCAATAGCTGAACTCTTCTTACCACAAATATATTTCTGTGTCCATCAGATATAACCAATCATGAGTACGATGATCCTTCATAGATGCTCGTAAGTACAACTAGACCAAATTACCGTTATGTCCCTATGGTTACATCTCACTTCTTAAGTACCACTGATTCCTCTAATGAACAATACAACATAGTCCAACTATGTTTGAACACCTCTCGGGCCAAGAGAAGATGTGTGACGCCACATCGTTCAAGCCCCGAAATCAGCCCTTAAGGGAGCTATCTATCTACTTACCCCTACCTCGGGGAAGGAGTGAATTCCATCTTGTGTAGCTGAGTTCCCAACTCCCAAATCAGACGAATCCCCAAAATGGTAGGTTTGAATCGGTGACTTGGCCACTTGCACCCATACAAATCAAAGGACCGCTCTCAATGGCAGGAGTTCCAACTCACTCAAGATTGAGGTCATTTACCTATGGTTATCCTAGTGAATGAAGTCTCTGTCATGAACGTGTTATATAATGAGACGTTAACACTTCATGGTCAGGTTTTATACAACTTTTTGTAATAGGACGCCCCCCTCGCATGTCCCCAAACACGAATGATCAGGATCAGACCATCTGTGACAAGTCACAATACTTATGACCATTCCACAAAGTGGGACGCATCTGTAGCATTACCAGGATAAGGTTTCCCTCCTTTATCCATATACTACAGACCATTTTGGTTATCACTCAAGACATGATCCACTTATATGTCACCACATACATGCTTGAGTCACATACATATAACCAGAGATTTTATGTTTATTGGTTTGTGGTAAAGCAAATAAAACAAGTAACTAAGCAAATATACAAGATGTGAAGTAAATATCATATATTAACAACACAAGTGTTCGTACAAACTGTTTACAAATTACAGGACATGAGACTTTAGGGCATCAACCCCAATAATAATGACTAATTTCTTGGTCTGATTTTATTCAAACTCTTTGCATAGGATGCCTTCACTCGCATGTCTCCATGAACGAATTAGCATCACTTCGTTTGTAGCACTTTACAACAATTGTAACATCTACAAAGTGGGTCACATCCAATAATGTCCCTAGAATAAGGTAACCAACCCTATCCGTATACTATAGATCATTTTGGCTATTTACTCGAACTTGATCCACTCTTATGTCTCTAGATAAAGTTCATGTATTCATGTAATAGCCATGAATCTTAGTTTATTGGATTTAGGTTATTTCTAAAACGAAATGAGCAATTCAAATATTCAATAACAACTTTATTGAATCAAACTTCAATAACATCTATATTGATCTACAAACCACGAGTTTCAACAAACTCTCACTTGGATTAAAACTTCAGTGGTTACACACATTTGTACACATAATATTGAGTTTTTTGAGTTTCTAGAGAGAAATACAATAAACTAGGGTATCATATATCCATATTTTGTCTTTATTAGGTATCATATAATATATATAGATTTTTCTCCCACTTGCAGCTAAATTGTCATACAACTCTCCCACTACAAAGGACCACCAAACATCCCCTCAAATAGTCATCCATCTGTCTAGCTCTTATCTAGAATTCAATCACATATCACATCATGATTACTTCCAAGACTCCACTATACATCTTTGTTCAACACTTGAGGATTCTACCGACATGGCTAAGTTAAGGGCGTGACTCTAATACCACTTGATAGAGACAACAACCCTTCAACTATCTTCATACCACTTGATAAGGACAACGACCCTCCAATTATCTTTACAATGGTATGATATTGTCCACTTTGGGCATTGATCTTCATGGCTTTGCTTTTGGTTTCTCCCAAAAGGTCTCATACCAATGGAGATAGTTGTCCTTTCTTATATACTCATGATCCTCTCCTTATCTAACCAATGTGAGACTTTGGTCGCATTCCCAACACTAACCTCGTTTAAGGGTTTATATCTCATTCACTTCATTAGGTGTATTATATCCATTGCTACATAATAATTAACGTGAAAAAACTCTAAAATAGAGAAAAAATCATGAAAAAAAAGCGACTATGCGAAAAATTGTTACGATCACACAAAACATAATTATTTCTCATGATCCTAATTTCAACTTCTCAAAACTTTTGTATAACTAGATCTTTTAATCTCTCTCTCAAAATAGAGAATATAAAAGGGAATTCAGTAGTACACCCAAACTTAAAATGTTTATAACTAGAACAATTTGAAATCAAAGACATAATTTTTTTTTAATAGTACTTGGACCCTATCACTTTCTTGAACCTTTCTGATGTAAGAGAAATATCACCTCTAGTATTTTCCCAAAATCCAACCATATGGTAATTTTGTAAAATGATAACTTTAAACTTTGATCTTTTAACTTATGTAGTTTTAACTTGTTAAAAATTTCAACCCTAATTTTTATTGGTGCTAAGTTTTGATCTACCACTTATGTCTTATACTTTTGATTTGTTATCACAAAGTTCCCGTAATTTAACTAAACTCCACGAATCGCCCCTATTAGTAATACATTTTTTACAACTTTTTAGGAAACTAAATAATATGATATTCAATATTTAGTGAATTGTGAATATTTTAACATCAAGGAGATTAAATTGAAAGTATAACCAACCCTTAAAGTATCGATGAAAATTTTAAATTTGATTAAGGATAAATGTTTTTAAAAAAATTATCAAAACAAAAAATTATAAAGATATTTAAATGAGCAGATAAACATTATACATGTAATTTATAATAAATTCATATGAGTATTATTACTTACTTTTTGTATTTTATAATAATCTTTTAGAATATAATAAAGTTGATATTTGATGCTATAAATATAGATATAATAAGAATTTATCTTTCAATATTGTATAATGTCGAATACTCTTTCATATTAATTTAAATACCGATATATTGAGTATTTATCTTTTACACGAAACATAAACCAATAAAACACCACATGTTTTCTCCACCAGATAGTGATTGAGTGACCTAATCCCTGCCCCAAACGGAAAAAATAGATTGAAGTCCTCAATAAATAGCCTCTTTTAAAATACATTTGACTTACCTTGTTATTGGTGCATAATACAAGTCAAGCTGCTGGATTTCTGGTACATAAAATAAAGCCTTCATTTTTTTTTTTTAGCAAGCCATAAATCCGATTAGTTTGATTTGAGGTTTTATAAATATCTAAAAATTAAAGATATCTGAAAATAATAAACTTGGAAATAAGATCTATGATCATGTTATTAGAATTTTATTCAAATTTTGTAAAATTTTAATAAATTAATTGATAAACAACAAATTCAATTGATAAAAATTAATTATTTAATAATCATATAATATTAATTAAATCATTAATTGCAAGTATTTGTAAAATGAGAAATTTATAATTAAAGTACTTGATTGCATAATTTAATATGATCAATTTGATGAATTTATATAATTATGATATATTAATTAATAAAACAATTAATCAATTATAATTAATCAATAATAAATTAATTATATTTATTAAAAAATTAAATTCTTATTATATTAATCATATTGATCATTAGCTAACTATAAATATAATTAAAATAAATTCATATAATATTAATCATATCCATTATTAGCTAACTATAAATATTATGAATTAATTAATTAATAATTCTATTCCATCGATTTTTTACCAGTCTATTGAGAAATAAGTATGGATATATATGTGTACATATAAACTAATTTATTAAACCAAAATAAAAATTAAGTATATATTAAATTGTTATATATATATATATATATTTATTTATTTATTAAATATGAATAGTTAAATTCATATACTATAATTTAAATTTTAATATAATTTTATAAAATACAAATCAAAAGTATGTTAATTACCGTTTAGATAGGTTTACTTTATTATTTATCCATTTCAACCTTATTCTCATCTCAATTCCCTCAGTTCAAATGGTCTCTTCATAATCCTCTATTTTTTAATGCCACCAATCTTGGCCAGTATTTCAATACTTTGTCCCTTAGACAAAGCTGAACTAGTTAAGCATGATAAATTAAAATATTGGAGTTCATAAATTATAAGAATGAGTTTTCAAATCTCTAAAGTATGTTAATTACAGGTTGGATAGGCTTACTTTAGTGTCAAAGTATATTATCTATCTTTTTAAAATGTATGGTTGGGATTATTTAGAATTAACAATTTTATTGAATTTTTTAAGGAAAATACTTTGTTTTGGTACTTAATATAGGACATTATAGTAAAATTTAGCATAACTCAACTGATATTTGGATTATTAATTTTGTAGTTAAAGGTTTGATTCTTACCGATGATAACCTTTATGTATAAACTAAATTCATGTCTAATCGAGTTGATTCAACCAAAAAAAAGTTTTAAATCCTAACTAGACTTGAATTAAAAATTTAAGAAGATCCAATCCAAATGAAATAAAAAAATAAAAAATAAAAAAAAATCTAATCCAATTAAATAATAGACTAGATAATTGGAGTTATTCAAGTCATTTGAACGAAAGATCCGATTTTCTTAAACCAATAACAAAAGAAAAAGTAGATTCAATTGGGAAAGAAAGAAATAAATATGGTTCTGTCATGGTCCTGTGTAGGTGGGCCCATCCGTACAAAACTTATGAATCAGAGTGGGTCCCGTTACAAAACAATTAAAAATGCAATCTTCAAAAGATGCGGGCTAGGGAAAGGGTAGGCTATATTCCAAATATTCACCACCCCAAGATTCTGCATCACTTTTCATACTGCACGTGATGCCACGTGACACAACCAAACAAATCATTTTGGGACTGTTTGCTGTTTAGTATATAATATAATTCATTTATTTATTTACAGAAGATAGGGGTGAGTAGAAATAGCCCAAAAATTCGGTCAAACGATCTAAATTGATCAAACCGAAGGTTGAAAAATCGGTTTTTCAAGAAAAAAACCAATCAGGGTCGGTTTTGTAAAAATTTAGTTAAACCCACCGACATTTAGATTGACCCTGGCCATTATATTAATATTATATACATTTTTTCTTAAACTTTTATTATACAATTAAATACGAAATAGAAATATCTTAAGAACTCGGAAAATTGTCCAAAGTAATCCCTTTACTTTTCACATTTAAAAAACAACATGCTTTCTGAAATCTTGTTGAATTGGTTTTTCTCAAATCTTCTCGGACGAGATCGGGCTCGAGATTGTGCTAATTGTTTTAACTTTTGAATATCAAATTCGATTGATGAGAAATAAATTTTACGAATATGCCCTCAGTAATATAAAAATAACATAATTATTATAATAACCCATTTTTAGGGAAAGATTGGCTTGCTCAACAAGTTTCCTAAACATTATCCAAAATTTTCCTAGTGTTTGGAAGTCCTCAAAACCCCCAGGTCTCATCTTTTTGCATACATTAAAAAAAAGAAGGTAAATGTAGCGATGTTGTCTTTTGTAAATTTGTTGTAGTTGTTATTTGCATGCCGTTGAGGCCAATAATTTATGTTTTCGTGGTTGTTTATGTATTCTCGGCAGAAGTTCAATAATCTTGGCCGCATTAAGTATAATTCCCCGAGATTTAGCATAGGGTTTGAAATCTTGTGCAAGATATTTATATAGTTGCATCGAGATTATGCAATATCCCCGAGATTTTAACTAAATTTATTAAGTTTTTTTTAACCTGTATATGGTTTTTTTTAGGGATGCCTCGTATATTTGTTTGTTTTGGGAATGGGGTGAATGGAATGAGGATGAAAAAGAAGTTGAAAGGGTTGATTGTCGACGTCGGAATAAAGTATGGGAAGTTTTTACGAGAAATATATAGAATCAGTGCGATAAATTATGTTGAGTTTGAATTGGTTATAAGGTATTTGTACAATGTTAGGTCGAATGTATTTGCCTTTATGACCAGTAATCAAGAAGATCTCCATTTTTTTCTTAACCGAAGACAATGTGTCTGAAGTGACCCTTTTAATATCGAAGTTACCAGTAGTAATCCATAAACCTAGGAGTACGGTATCCAGTTCAAATGGCCCAAATGATCCAACTTTCGCATCTAAACTTGAGTTTATTCCTGAATACAATACACGTTTCAATTAGGTGCGACCATTAAGTTCATTACATAATAATGTATGTCCTAGATTTGGGAGACGATACAAATGGGTTGTTGAATAGGGAATGTGTGGACTTATTTAAGGTTGCTGTTAACGATGAGGCTATGTTTGAAGTGGACATGTTAGTGGATTATGATGTCGACATCAATGTGACGAATATAGATATGTCTGAGTCGGTTGTTAATGCTGATGATGTGGTAGAGTCAATGATGAATGTAGAATCAAGGGTTGACAAAAGACCTTTTGGTGATAGTAACCCGACGACTGAATGGTTAGGATCATTTATTTATGTATGTGATGTGCATTCTTTTTGTTCACTATCAGTAAATCTCAGACCAAATTAACACCGAGAATAAAAATAGAAGGTTAAAAGGTTTTAACTCTTGGGCTGCATTTGGGACAATAAGAACACCAAGAATGAAAATAGAAAGTAAATCTCGGGGCATTTTGGACTAATTGCCCCCCAAGATTTAAAAATAGAATGTTCAATTATTTTGGACTAATGTACCTAGAGATGTAATACATAAGGTTTGAATATTTAAAACTCGGGCCATCTCGGGTCAAATGTGTTGGGATTGATGCCTTAAAGTCTCATGTTCTGTAGTTTGTAAACAGTTTCTATGAACGCTTGTGTTGTTAGTATATGATATTTACTTCACATCTTGTATTATTGCTCAGTTACTTATTTTATTTGCTTTACCACAAACCAATAAAAATAAAATCCCTGGTTATCTGTATGTGACTCAAACATGTATGTGGTGACATACAAGTGGATCATGTTTTGAGAGATAACCAAAATGGTCTGTAGTATATGGATATAGGAGGGAAACCTTACCTTGGTAACGCTACGGATGCGACCCGCTTTGTGAAATGGTCACAAGTGTTGTGACTTGTCACAGATAGTCTGATCCTGATCATTCGTGTTGGGGACATGCGAGCACGGGCATCCTATACAAAGAGTTTGTATAAGACCTAACCACGAAGTGTAAACATCTCGTTATATAACACCGTTCATGACAGAGACTTCACTTCACTAGGATGGGCATAGGTAACATGACTTCAATTCTGAGTGAGTTGGGAACTCTTGCCATTGAGGGCAGTCCTTTGATTTGTATGGGTGCGAGTGGCCAGGTCGCCGATTCATACCAACCATTTTGAGGATTCGTCTGATTTGGGAGATGGGAACATTAGCTACAACAATATGGAATTCACTCATTCCTCGGAGCAGGGGTAAGTAGATAGATAGCACCCTAAGGGCTGATTCCAGGGCTTGAACGATGTGGCGCCACACACTTTCTCTTGGCCCGAGAGGTGTTCACACATAGTTGGACTATGTTGTATTATTCATTAGAGGAATCAGTGGTACTTAAGGAGTGAGATGTAACTACAGGGTCATAATGGTAATTTGTCCCAACTGTACTTACAAGCATCTGTGAAGGTTCACCGTACTCATGATTGGTTTTATCCGATGAACATAGAAATATATCTGTGGTAAGAAGAGAGTTCAGCTGTTGGTCTTTAGTGGAATGCCTGGCAGTTAACGAATGGTGATCTCGTGGCTAAAAATTTAGTCAGCTATTCACGTACTGTTGGAGCTTCGAGCTACAGGTCCATTAGGTCCCCTGGGTAGCTTGGATAAAGTCGAGAACCAGTATTTGGGTTAATTGAAATGTTCAAATTGACAAGAGGAAGTTCAATTATATACGATATAATTGGACTGGTTAATTATATATGATATAATTGGTAAATGTATGAGATACATTGTTTTAGAGGAAATTAGATATAAATATGATATTATATCAAGTAGAGGAGAAAATACCATAGTAGATATGTGATAATCAAACTATAGGATAAAAATATAATATGATTATATTAATTAATTAATTAATTGGTTAATAATATGATAATTAAGCCAATTTTCCACGTTTGGACGTGGGTTAGTGGACAGTGTCGGTTATTGTAACCAATGAGTTAAAATGAAAATTGTTTTCATTTTTTCATCGCCGTCATTCGCCCAAAAAAATTTCGTGAAGTGCGCGTTGGAGAATTCTAAGCGATCGCTTAAGAAAATCGAGAAACTATATGATAGTTCTTCTCCGTCTAAACGATCGTCCACCTCGCACTAAACGATCGCACACTGTCGCCTAAACGATCGGATAACTTCTCTAAATGATCGTATAGTATGCCATTTTTACTAAACAATCGTGTATCTTTTCCTAAACAATCGTTCAGTAAATCCTACACGATCATGTAGCTCCTCCTAAACGATAAGCACTTCTACTATGCGATAGCGTCGTTTTCCCTCCCACTTGCTTATCGCCTACATGATTCGTGTTTCCTCCTTTCTCTACCAATATTACCAAAGCCCACCCTTTTGATTTTCACTCCGAGAATACCGGGGCTCTTTAGTGGTGGTGTCGTCCCCTCGTAGTTGTGAGTTCGCGTTGTTCGTGCTGCTGTAGTCGACGTTTCCGCTGGGCGTTGGTAGATCGCGTGGAGGTTTTCCGCTGCATTGGAGTTCCGGAGTGTGAAGAACGTCTTCAACAGGTATGAAACTCTTTCTCTTGTTATTTGTTGTTCATAGCATGCCATTAATTAGTATTTGTTTGCTTAATTGTTTGTGTTGAATGTATAATGTTATATTTCGGTCACGGCGAGATCGGAGAAATCTGAACGCGCTCATGGAACTCTACGGTATGAGCTCTTTCAATTGGTATCAGAGCCAGGTTCTGTTACTTCGATTTCATTTGTTGCAATGAAAGGAAATATACATTCATGGTGGGTGCATTTCTACATTGTTTAATTGTTAAATCTGCTGTAGATGTGCGGGATTAATGGATGTTTTCGGGATGATGAGCCTTGATTTGATTTAATTCCATTTACATTTGCAGTTGTTTGTAAAGGCCCCTGCTTTTTTGGGCATTAATAATCGTTATCGAGTTTGTATTCAAAGTTTGTTTGAATTTTGAGTTGTTCGTCAAAGTTCTGGGCAAGTGATGGCGGGAATTTGGAAGTCAATTTTGCTCAACAACCAAAATCCCGTGGATGCGGTATGCGATGCATGCTCCTAAGATATGCATTGATAGTCATGCGTCGATGGTCATGCTTTGGACTGGTAATGCGTTAATGAATGTATGCGGTGACCATGCGTCCTGCCATAAGTTTTCTTGCGCTGGAACCGAATATAATTCCAACGCAAGTTTCTCGGGTAATCCGTGGTCGAACACAGGGACTTGTAGCTATATGTTTGTGGTGATGTGCATGCAGTGGTTTAAATAAAAGAATAGAGAGGATGTTGCTAAGTTAATCCTACTCCTACTCCTACTTAACAGACAACACAATGAGAATACGCATGAAAGATAGAGATGCGACAAACCTTGACATGAAATAAATGTATAGGAAAATAGATAAAATACGGAGATGTTTTCATTGCAACATTTAAGAGTGACTGCAAGGGCAACCCTAGTCAACGCAAGCCAATGCGATCATGCTACACTCATGCACATCAAATCATTTTCCAATGCCAATGCGGTGCTCCTAAGTCTAGGACACATATGTTGAATGCAAAATGTCTATAGAGCTTATTCCTAAGTCTCTAGTCTTGTCCTATGCGATGATGTAAAATGCATAAAAGTAAGGTAACCGCATACAATCGTATCCTATCTCTAGGATGCATGCGATGAGTTAATAGCAAACAGTGCTTATTCCTAAGCTCCTATCTCTTGTATTATGTGTTCTAATCTGACTCTCCCGAGCCTAGATTTTTACCTGACCTTCCCAAGCTTAGATCCTGTCCTTAGACTACCCTTCCGAGTATCCCTAATGGATGAATGATGCATACATACTACAAGACAATTGCATGAACTTGGTTGACGCAAGGTTGTTACTATCCCTAGTAAACAACGCATACATTGCTTAATGCGTCCAATCACTTACCCTCCCAAGTAGTTGATTGTTGCTGACTTTACTCATAGACCTGCAATGCGTTAGCCTATAGACAGGCGTTGCAGCAGCTTCACACTAAGCAAATAAGGTTACTCACACACTCGCACAACGCACACCTCTCGTGGGTTGCTACATGTTTCATATTCCTAATCCACATGACTAACTATGCAATACCCAAACACTCCCACTAAGTGTTGCAATGAAAGTAAAGATGCTAAGCAAAGAAGATGGAGATGGAGTCGAAGGAACAGAGGAATGCATTGAAAAACAGATTGTATTAATTCCTTAATTCCAAAATGTCATAGAATACAATATGAGGAAAGAAAGGAAAAGTAAAGGACTGGCTAGAAACAAAGATTTGCTCCCAGCGGATGTGTGTCAAGGCTGCTGGTGGTGCCATGGATGGGCGGAGGAGCTGACTCTCTTGAGATCAAGCTCCGGTCGTCACTTGGAATGGATGAAGGAGGTGAAGATTCAAGAACACTCAAGCGTCTTCTCACGCATTTTATCTGGATCGCGGGGAAAGTCCCCGGTTCACAAGGATCCTTCCCTGGATAACTGAACTACATGTCATCTTAGGCCTTTTACTTAGAATTATGAAGGTTGTTAGGCAGAAATTGCGTCGATCATGATAGGAATTCACGAGAAAAGAGTTTGCATCGATCAACATGATGAACCTCAGCTAACCCGTTATCTTGCATTAATTATGCGTTTAATGTTCTATTTTTGTAGCTAATGCAGGAAATGAACGTAAATGCGGAAACCGGACCACCGCATAGATGACCGCATATAGAGAAACACTCCATCGCAAAGACAAACACATCGATCAATGTATGGATGTTGCGGTAATCAGCCATATGCGTCCATCGCATGGGAATTGCGATCGCCAAGCGATTGCGGTCATCATGTAGAGTTGCGGTATTAAGCGAATGCAACCATTGAATGATTGCTGCTACGCGACAAAGCAAACTAATGGATCAACGCAAGGTAGGTGGAATGAACGCATCAACACATCTATCTCGAAAAAATCCAAAAAATGATGTTGACAATTCACCTACCACGCCATTGGTGGCAGAGGTTCAGAAAAGGACTAACGCGCCGAATGTCAAACCCAGAGTAGTCCAATTAATGCTATCATCGACCCAAGCTCTATAAATAGAAGCCGACTAGCTAAAAGTCAAGTTATTCGGGGGAGGATCCTTGTGAACCGGGGACTTTCCCCGCGATCCAGAAAAAATGCGTGCGAGGATGACTGAGAGTTCTTCACCTCTTTCATCCATTCCGAGTGACGATCGGAGCCTTCGACCAGAGCTAGATCTCGAGAGAGTCGGCACCTCCACCCATCCATTCCGAGTTATTAACGCTTATTCATTCTAACATATGACCATCGACGCATGACTATCAATGCATAGGAACATGCATCGCATACCGCGTCCACGAGATTTTGGTTGTTGTGTAAAATTGAATTCTAATTTCCCACCATCAAGTTTTTAGCGCCGTTGTCGGGGACTTGGCAACTAAATGTTTATTAAGATTTGTGTCTCTGCGAGCAAACTTTTTATCTTGGGTATATTGCAGCTTTTGCGACCAGGTAGCAAACAATATTGAAGTGTAGGCGATGCGCTGAAAGCCAATATTGACCACAGGGTAGAAGGACAATCAGTTTTGTGGATTCCTTTCACCCCTCAACGCATGGCTTCAATTTTGTGGATTCCAACACATGAGCGCGTGGGTTGTTCTGCCTAAGGTTTTTTCTTGTTATCTTGTATGCCTTATCCTGTTGAAATTCTTTTTTTCTGATTGCGTTGTTTTGCGATGTTTCTGTGATGGTACATATAGTTCACCTTATTTTCCAACTAATCAACGCAAGGCATTCTTTACTTTCATTAGCTTCTTCAAAATTTGAAAGTCTTAAGTTTTATTTTGTGCAAACCTTTGTTCAAACATTTATTATCGCATTCTTGTAATTTTTTCTTTAGCTTTGCGGTGAGAACGCTGCCAACCTCTAAGTTTGGGGGTAGCAGCGGTCTCGGAGAATTGCGTTCATTATATTGCGATCTTTTTTCTTTTAAAAAAAAAAAAGTTGAAGTGAACTTTTGAGAATAATAACTCCACTATCAGCGCAATGGGGAAACCCATGTTGATAAGAGTTAAGCTGTGAAAGGCACTTGCTCGAAGTTGATTGTCCACATGACACATGTGGGGGCAAGCCAAGACGAAGGCAAGTCACCAGGATCAGTGCATTAGTGCAACTCCTCTGTCCTGCGTAGGCCAAAACAAACGAGACAAGAGTTGAGTTGAATATAGAATGCAACCGAAATTGGATGCCCGCATGACACACGTGAGGGTAAACTAAAACGAAGGGAGTAACCAGGTTCAACGCCGCATTTGAATAAGCCATCGCAAATTTTTGAAGTATTTTGAATGAACGCAATCTCAAAAGCTAAACACAAAATTGTGATGAATGAACAAAATGTATTGAGCAAAGACTTGCCGGATTTAACTTAGACAAGATCTTTTTGAAGAAGCAGCCAAAGTGGAGGAAAGCATTGTGGTGATGGTCAAAGGTGTGTGTAAATTATATTCTGAGAAGCTGGTCATCACAAAGGAAAGCATGAAAGGTGAGTTAGAATTTCTTAAGTAAAACGCATGCTTGAGGACAAGCATGATTTTAAGTTTGGAGGTGTAATGACATGCAGAAACGCATGTCATCTTAGGTCGTTTACTTAAAATTATGAAGGTTGTTAGGCAGAAATTGCGTCGATTATGATAAGAATTCACGAGAAAAAGAGTTTGCGTCGATCAGCATGATGAACCTTAGCTAACCCGTTATCTTGCGTTAGTTATGCATTCAATGTTCTATTTTTGTAGGTAATGTAGGAAATGAATGCAAACGTGGAAACCGGACCACTGCATAGACGACCGCATGCGAAGAACACTCCATCGGAAAGGCAAACGTATCGATCAACACATGGATGTTGCAGTAATCAGCCGTATGCGTCCATCATGTAGAGTTGCGGTATTAAGCGAATGCGGCCATTGAATGATTGTGGCTACGTGACAACGCAAACTAATTGGATCAACGCAAGGTAGGTGGAATGAACGCATCAACGCATCTACCTCGAGAAAATCCAAAAGATGATGTTGACATTTCACCTACCACGTCGTTGGTGGCAGACGTTTAGAAAAGGACTAACCCACCGAACATCAGACTCAAAGCAGTCTAATTAATACTGTCGGCGACCCAAGCTCTATAAATAGAAGCCGACGAGCTGAAATTCAAGTTATCTGGGGGAGGATCCTTGTGAACCAGGGACTTTCCCCGCGATCCAGACAAAATGCGTGAGAGTATGGCTGAGAGTTCTTCACCTCCTTCATCCATTCCGAGTAACGAACGGAGCTAGATCTCGAGAGAGTCAGCTCCTTCGCCCATCCATGGCACCACCGACAGTCTTGACGTACATCCGCTGGAAGTAAAGTTTTGCTTCCAGTCGGTCATTTCTTTTCCTATATTGTATTGTATGACATTTTGAATTAAGGAATTAATACAATTTGTTTTCAATGCATTTATCTGGTCCTTCGACTCCATCTCCATCTTCTTTGCTTAGAATATTTACTTTCATTGCAACACTTAGTGGGAATGCTTGGGTATTGCATACTAAGTCATGTGGATTAGGGATATGGAATATGTAGCAACCTACTGAGAGGTATGCGCTGCGTGAGTGTGTGAGTAACTTTATTTGCTTAGTGTGAAGCTGCGACAACGCCTGTCTATGAGTAAAGTTAGCAACAACCAACTGCCCTTGAGGGTAAGTGGTTGGTCGCATTAAGCAATGCATGCATTGTTCACTAGAGATAGGAGTAATTTTGTGTCATCCAAGTTCATGTGTTTGCCTTGTTTTATGTTGTGCCCAACACCCCTTTAGAACTACTCGAGATAGAGTCTAAAGAAAGAACCTAATGACTCGAGAGAGCTAGGTTAGAATCTAGACTCGAGAGAGCAAGATTAGATCGGCATAAGCAAGAGATAGGGACTTAGAGATAAGCTATGTTTGTCAACACTGCATCGCATGTACCCTAGGAATAGGTATGATATTATGTGGTCGCCTTATTTGTGTGTGTGACACTCTATCATCGCATATGAGAATAGAGACTTATGTGTAGGTCCTATAAACTTATCGCATATATCGCATGCGTTCTAGCAATAGAAGCCGTAGCATTCGCACCGAGAGGTAGTTTACTATTGTATGTGTGTTCCATGATCGCATTGACTTGCGTTGACTAAGGTTGCCCTTGCGGTCACTTTTAAGTATTGCAATGAAATCATCTCCGCATTTTATCTATTTTTCCATACATTTATTTCATGTCAAGGTTTGCTGTATCTCTACCTTTCATGCATATTCTCATTGCGTTCTCTCCATTCTTTTATTTAAACCGCCGTATGCACATCACCGCAAACATATAACTACAAGTCCCTGTGTTCGACCTCAGATTACCCGAGAAACTTGCGTCCATGTTATATTTGGTGTGAACGCAAGAAAACTTGTGGCAGGATGCGTGGTCATCGCATACATTTATCAACGCTTATTCATTCCAACGCATGACCATCGACGCATGACTATCAACGCATATCTTAAGAACATGCATCGCATACCGCGTCCACGGAATTTTGGTTGTTGAGTAAAATTGACTTCTAGTTTCCCACCATCAAGTTTTTAGCGTCGTAGCCGGGGACTTGGCAACTAAATGTTTGTTAAGATTTGTGTCTTTGCGAGCAAACTTTTTATCTTGGGTATATTGTAGCTTTTGCAACCAGGTTGCAAACAATATTGAAGTGTAGGCGATGCGCTGAAAGTTAATGTTGACACAGGGTAGAAGGGCAATCAGTCGCAAAAGAACTTAAGGCAGTTCTAATCTCATGGTGGCCAACATGCGTCCAATAATTGTCGGAAGTTCCAATGGTCAGGGCAACTTGACCTAAGCAGTTGAGACCTATCTCCTGCATGGAAGACTCCTTGCGGTGACAACACTCTTATTTTTCCCAGGACATCTTCTGCTCTATCTTTACTTTGCTTTCTTAGTATAGGTTATTTATTTTATTTTCATTGTTATTTTAAATAATTCTAATTAATTTAATATCCAATATTAAATTAATTTTTACACAAATTCATCTTCATATATTTAAATCATATTTAAATATATTTTCTCCAATTCCTTTTGATTCTAATTTGAACGTTTCAAATTAACTTATCATGCTACTCTAGAGCTAATCCATTTTCGAGGTAGTAGGGGGACCTCATGGACCTAAAGATCATGGGCTCCAACGATCCGAGATTAATCGGCTAAACTCATTAGACCGATCTAACCCCCATTCATTAACTAATGGGTCACTTCACTAAATCCCATAGTTGAACTCCCCTCACTATAGATATATTATGTCCACTCGATATAAACCATGATTAGTAAGTTAACCCTTCATAGGTTGTTCATAATAACGGCTGGGTCAAATCTCTGTTTTATCCTTGAAATTACCTCTTGTTCCTTAAGTCCCCACTGATTCCCTAATGAACAATTATTTTGTGATCCAATCACAAAACCGAGTCCCTCTCATACTAAATGAGAGGGCAGGATCCCTTGTTCAAGCCCTAGAATCAGCGCTTAAGGGAACAACCTTTCTACTATCCCTAAAGTGGGTAGGAGTGAATTCCCTCTTGCACCCTATGTCCTCAGCTATCTATCCAGTCTTACCCCTGAAATGACAGTTATATTAAGCCGGCGCTGTTGAGCCAACCCTCACCTATGCAAATCTAAGAGCAATCCCAGATAAATAGAAGTTTATAGTTAGTTCAGGATTAAGGTCAAGTTACCTAAGTCATCGTTTTGAAATAGTTAGTCTTAAACAGTAAACAACGTTATAAAGTAAGAGTGACTCATTTTGTGGTTCGATCTTGTACAAACTCTTTTGCACAAGGACACCCCCATTCCTCATGTCCAACATGAACCAATTAGGATCACTTCGTTTGTAGCACTTTACAACTCCATGTAACAACTATAGAGCGGGACATATCCGATACTGTTACCAGAATAAGGTACCCAATCTTATCTATGTACTATAGATCATTTTGACTATTTAATCGAACCTGATCCACCTTTATGTCTCTACATAAAGTTCAAGTACTCATCTAATAGTCAAGAGACTTTTAGGTTTATTGGATTTCTATTCAAGCAATAGATCTATTCAATAAAACCTTTATTGAATTATCAGAATAAGCTCTATTGTTTACATACCATGAGTTTTAGGACATAAAACTCAACATTTTGTCCTTTCACACGACTGGGTAATTTGAATTCATTACGTTTCAAATATAATCTCGAGTCTGATCTTGCTCGAGAAGGCCTGAGAAAAACCAACTCAACGAGATTTCAGAAAGTATGCTACTTTTGAAATGTGAAAAGTAAAGCGGATTATTTTGGACAATTTCCCTAAGAACTCCCCAATGGCCAATCCATTAACCTGACCACGTCAGGCCATCCACTTCTGACCTCACGTCTATGCATCTCAATCTCTCTCTCATAGTCTCACACTTCCTTCCTTAGCACACTAGGCCACCCACCTCTGACCCCACGTCTCCTCTTGACCTCTCCCAATCTCCACACACAGCCATGCATCCCACGCCAATGCCTACATGCCCATGCTGGCAGCAACGCATCCCACGCCTACACGTTCAGGTCGGTGGCAACACATCCCACACTTGCACGTCCAGTCGGCGACCACACATGCCACGAGGCCACGCTTGCACATCCACGATGGTGGCCATCCTTACTTTTTTTTTGTAAGTTTACTCTTTTATTATTATTATTATTATTTTAAGTTTTCCATCTTTCAAGCAAATTAAAGATAAATAAAAAAAAAAAAAATTTGATCGAATAAACTGAAACTGACTTCCTCCAGTCCGACTCCAATCACTCAGTTTATGCCAATTTATTTTTAACAACGGTTTTTGAATTTTCTAAACCAAATATGGCGGTTTCGACACTGGTTTTCATGGAAAACCGATCCCTCCTGACCGATACTCATCCCTAACGGAAGATATACACTTCATCACACTGATGAATAATTAAATATTTATTGGAAAAATTTCTTTCTAGAAGCTATATTTATTTATTTATTTCAAATCATGGAATCTACATTGTGAAGGGTCTCTTTCATAGTCAATCCAAAAACATGATTTTGAAAGTAAGAGATTTAATGGAAGCATAGTTGTATTTCAATTTTTCAAATATATATTTGATAGCAGATTCATAAATTAAATTTATGTATTTGATAATATATTTTTAAACCATAAAACTAATTATAGGCACTCATTAAATATTAGATTGAATATAAACCATTACTAATTAATTTATAAACTAGTTTTTTTTTTAAAATTTTTGTATAAGTATAATTTTGTAATATCATATCATATCATATATTATATATTATATAATGCATATTTTAATTTAACCAAAATAATTGAGTTTATAACAAGAATACTATATTTATTATTGTTTTATTACTTTTTCTAATATAATTATGCATTTTAAATCTTCAAATTCAAAATCTGGATACATAAAAAACATGTAAATGTTAGTTTTTAAAATTTGCACAGTTTGAATCACAAAATGTGAAAATAATTTTCAAAAACAGAATTCAAACTGTCCATCAACTTATATTTATTGAACGTAGTGAATCTGAAAACATAAAACAATATCTAAATTACTTATCTAACCGTCCAAAACTTATTTTTTTGAAAAAGATACGATAAGGTTGAGTAGGTGTACCAAAATATCTCTACTAGGTGGATAACCCAAAACTTTTCAAAACAATAGTTTTATATTTTCCGTGCATTTTTCTTTTAAATTTGAAATTCTAAAATATAAAAAATATAGTTCAAAGATAGAAAAAAAATGATATAGTTTTGACTATCAATTTGCCAAGGTATAAATGTTAACCCCAAATTTTCTATTTCATCAAATTATGTCTCAAACTTAGATTAACGTTGTACTTGTACCTTTAAACTTCAAAGACAATTACATTTTAAACCTTCTATTAAGTGTAAAAATCTCCATTAAATTTTAATAAATAATAAACTGTATGACAATAACAAAATTGAGTAGATTTTAAAGAAATCTTACATGGAAAATAAATATTATTTGATTGAAATTATCAGTTTGAATATTCTTATGTTGTGTTCTTGTTAAAAAGAATAGGTGAATAAGTAAAAATGGATTCATGAAAGTAGAGGAATTAAATAACCTCACTACTGTAGTCAGTCTATACAAACAAGTTTGAAAATCTTTAAAACTTGTCGAACTTAAAAGTTAGTCGATATTAGAAGTAACTGTGTCATGGGCTATTCCAAAGTGATAATTGTGTCATTACACGGAGTTAATCGTGTCAATTTGCCATTTTCAAAATGACTAATAATTTCACAGTTTATAAGTTCAAATTTTCTTGTAACACATGCAGATCGTAGAAACACATGTTTAATCAATATTCATATCATAAATATTATCACAACAATTTTATCTGACTGAAGGCATTTGAGTAGCCGTGTGACTTACCTCAAATTAATAAAATTCAGTAGTTAGAAAAAAAGAGCCTGCCTATTAATGTTGAAAAAATTTCTGAAACAAGCTTTCTTTTTAATTGAAATTAAAATCCTTTTAATCTAATCAAATGTTGTATTGGTAGAGATTTCAGTTTAACTTTCCAATCTCCTACCTCCTCCGATTGTACTAAAAAAAAAAAATAATAATAAAAAATAAATAACTTCCCAATCTTATTAGGATTTCTATGATTTTCTAATTTAAAAAACGTTTGGATAAAACTTTGAAAAAGATAAGATTGGGTTTCCAAGCTTAAATTAAGACGGAAAGAAATATTAAAATTTCAATATGAATTCAAAGCTTAATTAAAATAAAACCTACTTCCACAAATTAAATTATCTTCGCATATTTCAATTAAATCTAATTTTACTTAAACTATAATACAAGCAACAACTATAAGTACCCAAATTAATTATATGTGATAAAACTGAAATCAAACAAATCAAATTAATCCTATTTTAAAAAATTCGAGGCGATTACGGGTACATTTAATACATGCGACTACATTTAGTACATGTTTAGGAATGATTAAAATAATCAAAATCACTTTTATCATTTTCTAAATCAATTAGACTACACTTTTAATCACTCAAAATTAATTTAATTTTCAATTTTATACTTTAAATGTAATTTTCATATCATCAAAATTAGTTTAGAATGATTAAAAACATGTTTTACGGTAGATTTGAAAATGATGAAAATAATTTTATTAATTTTAAAATCACTTTTAAATATGTCTAATTGACCATCTGTGTCGAATGTCTCAAAGAAAAGAAATGGAAAGTAGGAGAAAAATTACAAACAAACATTGAAAATACACTTCTTAAAAATAAAATAAAATAAAGTAAAATGAACTTTTTTAGTACAAAATAAAGCCAACTTTTTGTAATTGCTTTGGGTATAAAGTATCAATGTTCGACAAAAATATCAACACCTTAACTTTACAAAAATAACAATTCAAAAATTAATAAAACGTGGACATCTATATATATTTACAAAAAGATATAGAAAGTTTAGTAAATAAATATTTCATATTAATTAACATGTTTATTATTTATATTATATTTTTAATTGACTTATTATTAATTTTTATATTACCATATAAAAGTTGATTTACGATATAAAATTAAAAAAAATTATTTTTTTCTTTCATTTTTAAAATCATTATGAAACATATTTTTATGATCTAAAATAGATGTAGATGAAATAAAAATGATATTTAACATATAAAATTAAATATTAAATTAATTTTATAGGATTAAAGAGTTGTTTTAAAATAATTTTTAACCCAATAAAAGTAATTTTAAGGATTGATAGGTCTAGGAAAATGAATAAAAACTATTTCAAAAGCTTCAATTAGTTACGATCAACGTTATTTCAAAACTCCTATTTGCTACCATATTTATTATTTACTATTTTACATTTTTTTATTATTTAAAATGGTATTTACTATTTTTTTCTCACACTAAAATAATTTACACTTAAAACACATATTGTTATGATCAAAACTAAAATAATCTACACTATGAATATAAATTATCATAACATAGCTATAATAACTAATTGATCGTGGAAAGGCGATGATCACATTGGAAAAGTAAAATGTTATAGCCTCCACTGGACTAATAATTTAATTCATGTGTACTGTTATGAGGCCCACCAGAATTCCGCACCACATATGAGGTGAAGATTCCGGAATTCTGAAGCCGGGAGCCAGAAGCCAAAAAACTAATTTCCAAATTCCACAAAGGCTTTCCGCCTCCGCCATTTCTCTCCGGCTGCCTCTTCTCTCTCCGCCGCTTCTTCTTCCTGCAGCCGCCGCCATGGCCATTGCCTATGCCAACACCGATTGTATTGCCGCTTTTCTCATCAAGGATCATCAGCACCATCATCATAACCACCACCACCACCACCATTCTTCCTTCTCCATCCTGTTTTCCTATCTGCTCTTTTTCCTTCTGTTTTCATCTCCTCCCACCGCTTACGCATTTACTGGTATATTCGTCATCTTCCTCTTATGTTTCGTCTTGATATGCTATTTTTCTTTACAGCCTCGGGATGGAAAATGGATGTTCTTTTGCGAGAATACATGAAACTGAATCGAAATGAATACGAACCACTCGTTTATGTTTTTACGGATAACGAACATGATTAAATTTCACCCACCCTCAATGAACTCTACATAATCGCTTCTCCTAATTTCTGCTCATACTTACTTTTCTCGGAGGATTTGATAGATCTGTTTCTTCTCCATCGCGTTATCTATCGTGGTATAATCATAAAATTTGTATGTTATGTTGCGCGCTTAAGTCAGATTTTCTTTACTTTTTCTTTTTAAGTCGGCAATAGACTGTTTGGCTGGGCACTTTAATCAGCTTTTATCAAACGAAATTATTTTTCATGTTAGTGAACGATTGTATATATGTTGAAACGCTGAAAATATTGTTCAATTTTTTCAGGAGATGTAGCCGAAGATTCAAAGAACAGAAGGGCTGATTTGTTTGTGCAAATTCTTAAGGACGAAGCAGTAGGAAAATTGAACGAACTAGGGAAGGTACCGGACCACGATTCCATTTTCTCCTCTCTCTGTTAGCTACGATGTGCGTGTCCTTGCAAATTTTTGGTACTTGTTAGATTCATTGAATAATTGGACGATTTGCATGTATATATTCGTTTCTTGTATGTGATTCTGCTGTAGTTTTCTATTCATAATATAAAAATGTCTCGTGTTGACCATGTAAATTAATTAGGTTGACTGTATGGTTATTAAAATGTTCCGGCGATTTTATATAATTTTATTATTCTTTCTTAGAGGTCATTGTAATTTTTTATCGAAAGATTTAGAGAATTCCTGAATTTTTCCTCTCTGAAGTTTTTACATTGGTTGCATCCGTTTCCAATTATCAAACACTTCATTCTATGCCATACTGGATATATTATAGCTTAGTGCATGAAAAGTTGTCCTCCCCTTCCCCCAGATAAACCTGATGAATGCCAGAGGTTGAGTTGTAATCCAACTTGAAACTGATCAATGGTGAGTTTTCTGTGTTGTGTTTAAATAATCCCACTTGGTAACTCGAGTTATCTTACTATTGTTCCCAATTACTAGGTGAGTGATGCTGCTCGATATCTTGAGAGAACGTTCTTGAGTCCAGCTTCTATCAAAGCAAGATTTCTTCTTCAAAAATGGATGGAGGATGCTGGTTTAAGAACGTTAGATTTCTACTTCTCCACGTCTTGAAGAATTCTTCATTTTTATTGACTTTTACTCTTTGAACATTTTTCAGGTGGGTTGACTGCATGGGCAATCTACATGGTCGAACTGAGGGAAGGAATGCAAGTGCTGAAGCATTATTGATTGGTTCTCATTTGGTAATTGTCTGACTTCCCCTAAGTAGAGGCAAGAATTTATGCTATATATCAAGCTAAGAATTAAAATTTCTTCTTTTCCTCGTAGGATACTGTTGTTGATGCTGGAAAATTTGATGGCGCATTAGGCATCATATCTGCTATCTCTGCTTTGAAAGTTTTTAATATGAATGGGAAGTTAGAACAATTAAAGAGGCCAATTGAGGTTCGAGTTATTTACTTTCTAATTAGCAATAGTGAACATGGAAGAAATAAGTGACGTTCATTATTAGTCCTGATAATGACAACATTTTCTACCTTGTCATATTTAGTTATAATCAACTACAAAATTATGCAGGTGATTGCTTTCAGTGATGAGGAGGGCGTGAGGTTCCAATCAACATTCTTAGGAAGTGCTGCTATTGCTGGTATTTTACCAGTTTCGTCTTTGGAAATATCAGATAAAAGGTTTTGCTGCGTACTCCAAACTCTCTGGATGCTTATCACTCATTAGTACCTGCATATTAATTAACAATCCTTTTATCAGTGGCATGACTATAAAAGATGTAATTACGGAGAGTGGAGTACAGATAACAGAGGAGAGCTTGTTGCAACTCAAGTATGACCGCAAGTCTGTCTGGGGATATGTTGAGGTATGGCTTCGGATGTTCTTCTGAAATTTGTAGTGTTTGTTCTACACGTAAAATCTTATTCTTAGAACTTAGGTACGTTAATTAATGCTTTTCAATTTTATGAGAATTTTATTGTTTGCTTTGATCTTCAGGTTCATATTGAACAAGGTCCTGTACTTGAGTGGTCTGGTTTTCCTCTTGGAGTGGTTAGAGGCATAGCTGGGCAGACACGGCTAAAGGTACATGAGTTAAATAACCTGTAGGTCATGGAGAAATATACTTGCACAATAACTAATTTAGTGAAAGATTGTGATAATCGTTAATTTGATGTGCTTGCTTGCGACACATTTGATGGCACGGCCATGACATTTATAAATATTAATGGTCATGTTTCTTGACTAACTTGCTATATATTATGGTTGATAAGCATGTTGTTCTGTTTTTTATTTTTACTCCACAGAAGATGCTTATAACTTAAGTTATTCTTTACTTACCTCCAAACCGAAGAAAATTTAGTCAATGGAATAATTTTGAAGCTTGTCCTTTTTATTTTTTTAACTTCACACTACAATCGATTCTGGAAATGAAGTTCAAGGAGAATCAACCAACAGTTCACTATAGGACGTTTTTATCTTCCTGAAAAGCTGTATTATTCCCCTACCTAATCCTATAAGTTGATACATTATATCTTGGTTAATTTACCTACCATTTATCCCTCCGAATTTTTATGTTAGCTGGCGTCGCTGATGTATAAAACTGAAAGGAGGGAAATCTAATTTTCTTGGTCATAAAAAAACTAAAATGGATTTATTTAAGGATGCGAGTTTCGTTTGATAGAGCGATCCGTGCACAAAGATTGCAGGTTACAGTGAGAGGTTCTCAGGGGCATGCTGGAACGGTTCCAATGCCTATGCGACAAGATCCCATGGCAGCTACAGCTGAATTGATTGTACAATTGGAAAAACTCTGTAAGCAACCAGAGAGCTACTTATCTTTTGATGGCCATTGCACTGATTCTACAATGAAATCACTTTCCACATCCCTTGTCTGTACGGTTGGAGAGATATCAACCTGGCCCAGTGCAAGCAATGTCATTCCAGGCCAGGCAAGAATTTGATATAGACACTGCCGACCGTCGTACCTTTTTATCAGACCATTTTTAATGTTTGACATGTTACAGGTGACCTTCACTGTAGATTTACGGACCATCGATGACATAGGACGAGAAGCTGTAATTTATGAATTCTCTAATCGGGTACATCAAATTTGCAGCAGCCGGTCAGTTTCGTGCAATATTGAACGTAAGGTGTGTATCTTCCATCAAGTCCATTGTCCACGTTTAGATCATTTGCTTCCATTCCACAGCTATAATCTGCTATGCCTGTCCCTCTCAGCATGATGCAAATGCCATAATTAGCGATTCAGAGCTGAGCTCGCAGCTGAAATCTGCTGCTTCCACTGCACTCAAAAAAATGGTAGGCGAGATTCAGGAGGAAGTACCTGTATTAATGAGCGGAGCTGGGCACGATGCGATGGCAATGTCTCATTTAACGAAGGTTTGTTCTCAACTTAAATACAACTCTTAAAGTTCTAGTTTTGCATCTGCATCAACATGGTTACACGATGATGCTAATGAGAGACTTTTATAGGTTGGAATGTTGTTTGTCCGCTGTCGTGGAGGCGTAAGTCACTCCCCTGCCGAGCATGTATTGGACGACGACATTTGGGCTGCGGGTTTAGCTGTCATGGAATTTCTAGAAAACCATCTGTAGTATTGTACCTCTGTTCCTTGTACGCAAAAGACTAGTAACTTTAGATAAGTGCTACATGTTAATTCAATTGTACAATCCATCTTGGTTGATTTGCATCTCTCCTTCATCGTACACAAGACTTAATAAACTTCGCCCTGTATGTAAATACAATTTTTACAAGCCATTTTCGTGGGTTGTATTCAATCACTTTCTCGTCATTCAAGCTCCGGTTGTTTTCATTCTGTATTGGTTTTCTACCGTAGCCCAGAGGAAAGCAATAAATTTTGTAAGAATGTGATTCCATCTTTAAAAGAAAGGCAAGTGCCGAACTGAACCATTTTGCTTAATAGGTTGTGAAGTTATATTAAATAATCTTGTTTGTTACCATTACATATTAAACTGCACAATAGTTCGATCAAAGTGGAGTGGTCATACCGTGCCACGGGAGACTAGCATTCTAAAACTATTCAGAAATTGGGTTAAATATAACTACCTACCTTGGATCCTGTCCTAAACTAACTGGCTTCGTTCCAAGTTAGAATCTTGCAATATGAAATCTTACTTCATAGTGAGGGAGCCAATTGTTGTAGCTGATGAACAACATGTGACATTCTAGGGCGCATGGACGGGACGTGCTGTGTGCAAGCATACACGAGGTCCACGACCTTCTGAACAACACCAGCCTCTGGAATTTCAGAAGTAGAAGTGGCCGTTATATGAGGATCCAAGAGATCTAGGTAACGGTGAGCCTGTACAAGGGGGGTTGCCCATTCGAAAATGCTCTGCCAACCAACTGAATCAACTGCCTGCGCTGGCCTTCGACCAGTCACAATTTCAAGCAGTAGCACCCCAAAACTATAGACATCACTTTTTGTGGTTAGCTCGTTTCTGTAGACGAATTCAGGAGCAAGGTATCCATAGGTTCCTCCTGCCATCACTGTCCTCTCATGCATCACTTCATATGCTACCAATTTCGACAAGCCAACTCCCATAAGATGTGCTCCAAATTCTTCATCAAGAAGTACATTACTTGCACGGATGTCACGATGAACCACGTGTGGCTTGACCTTGTCGTGAAGGAACCTGTAAAAAACATGAAAAGTGAGTTAGTTGATAAATCACTAGAGAAGAAATAGGATTGTTAATCAAATTTATTGTTCCTTTGCATCTTTAGAGATGAACGAAATTGTACATACGCGATTCCTTGGGCAAGAGTCGTGGCGATTTTCATCCTCATGTTCCAATCTAAGCTTCGGCCACCTCTTGGTACATGGTGAAGCCATCTATCTAAGGGCCCATTAACAATGAACTCATAAACAATGTAGCGGTCACCATGGTCATAGCAGCATCCTTTCAAAGCAACCAAATTTGGGTGACGAAGTCTAGCAACTCTTGCTATTTCAGAATGGAACTCTTTTTTCCTCTGAAAGCTGGACTTCTTCAACCTTTTAATTGCAACTCTTGAACCATCAGGTAAAAGTCCACTGTACGTACCACCCGTTTTTGTGTCTCCAAGAAGACGGTTCCCCTCACTGAAGTTTTTTGTAATTGATCTTAGCTCTTCTTTGGTAAACACCTTCCACGAAGGCGGTACCAGTGCAGAAGCTGCAGGGTTGGATGGCTTTCGCGACCTTCTTCGTTTCTTGCTCCTCTTGTGGGCAAGAAGCCAAATCACCACAGCTAACGTCGTGCAAAATATCAACCCACTCACAACAGCTAGAATAACTAGATACTCCTTATGGCAGTGCATGCGATGGCATCTATCATCTGATACAAATAAAAGAATATAGATCTCAGTATGGATCACAATATATCTTAATGACTAAACTACCGAGGAACCAGGAAATGAAATGGAATACTGAACATGTTAGATTTCTTCCAATCCTCCTGCTATAAGTTCTCTCTCCCTCTGATTTTTTTTTCCAAATCTATTGTGCATAGGAATGGGTCACGGGAGATGGGGACATCATTTCTTAACAACATACGTAATTAACCATGATGAATAATATATCGAGAACGTCTAAGATGATGGCATACCTAGATTTATCATGCATATAAAAGGGTGAGAACTGTTGCACTTCTCATCCCTAAGAAATGGTGTTGCTGGTCCACCAAATATTAAAGTACATGTTTCAACCGACTCATTCACGCGACAAGAGACATTTTTGCAGTTAGATTGCAAAGTTGTGCCGGGAATAATGGAATCATTCCATTTCGAAACATTATCTGACCATTTCCAAACAAAATCATTTGAGGAGTTGAACGCTCTGCCACCAACCCAACAGCCACCAAGAGTTCCATTACACAGATCTTGTGCAAAGCTAAACTCTTGATATGTTATCAGAGCTGCTAAGTTCCCACCAAAACCATTACATTGGGTCTCTGAATCATTCCATGATTTAGGGCTCGATATGAATCTATAGCACTTAGTCTTGTTTGGGCTAATAGACCAACCATGTGGGCAGCGTCCTAGCCACAGAGAAAAGAATAGAATTTGAGGATGCCGTATTATAACCATAGTATAATAATGATAAACAGAGTATCGAGACAATTTCTCATATGGATGTACTATGCTTGAATGCAAGGAAGTAAAAATGGAAGAGAAAGTAAACCTAAAAACTAAATAGGAAATGCCACATAAATAATCAGCAAGCAGAGGAAGACTCTGACTTAACCATGAAAGAAGAGTTTAAACAAAGAAAAATCTTACACATTCAGAAAGAAGAGAACAATTTCATCATTATTATTATTTTTCCAAACATGAAAGACAAACTGAAAAAACCCTAAACTGTTCTTCCTTCAATTTACTAAACTCTTGGAAGCAAAGTAGCAATTCTAAAAGTTAACAGTATACCTTCTGGATTTTCATTTCTGGAAACAACCGAATGCCCACTTACTGAATCGTTAAACATCTACACAGCCAAAGGAAACTTCAAGACATGATTTCCAATGGCAAAGCCAAAACAAGAATATAACATCAAGCAACAAACAAGATGAAAATGAGTCGAATTCGAGTTCCTTACAGTGTCCGAGGCGCCCATTCTGGACAACCAAAGTAACATGAAAAGCGGAAGAAATTGCAGATACAGCATTTTCATCTCTGTCGGAGCCATTATCCAAACCCTAAGTATGAAAAGTCGAAAGTTCAGCCAGAAAGAGAAGTCGTAAAGAGATCGCACACATCCACCAAACCTAATCAGCCGAGAAAGCGCAGAAATCGACAATCCGCATTGATTCGAACAGATAATTTCACATAGTATTGCTAAAATTGATGTCTAATTTACATCATTCCAGAAACGAGAGGACGCAAAAGCAATTAAAATATACAAAATCCACGAACAAACAAAAATCACAACAACGCGGAAGGTTCAGTTTGAATGGCAAGCGGAAGGAGCAACCAGAAATTGATGAAGAAAAGTTTAAAAAGACTTACCAACCGACAGGGCGTAGACTTCTGAGGTGTTGAAAATGCGAGTGGTTCAGGCTTAGATGAAGAGCCTGTTTCTGTTGGTCTCCATTTCCATGTAGTTCAGGATTTCTTAGGAATCAGAGAAATTATGGCGTAGCTGAGCTGCTGAGAGCACCAAGATTTGGAAGGAGTCATGTTGAGGAAGCAGAAGCATAGGATCAATTGGAGTGAGGAACACAGGAAGAGCGAGTAGTAGTTTGGAAGTTAATGCGGTCTGCCTTCTCTGACCACAACCCTTTCTTTATTTACCGCCACCTTATACCTTGTTCTTGTTGTTATTATTATTATTATTATTATTATTATTATTATTATTATTATTATTATTATTTTTCTGAAAAACACAATTCATAAAAGCCTCACAAGGGGCCAAAGTAACTAACAACTAACAAGTTAATAAGAACTAACAGCATACCGGACTATACAATCAACAACCTTATTACACATATGAGTACAAAACAAGAAGGAGACTCGGCCTAACTCACTCGCCAAATCCCTAATTCCGACAATTACGTCATTTACCTCGATAAAATCTTATGAGTAGTTGTTTAGTAAGTTTATCATCTCCGTCGTATCAAATTCAATCTACTTGTAAGCCATCCCTTTCAAAGTTCCAAAAGAGTCACACACCACACAACCTACACCATTGTAACACATCTCTTTGTTCTAGGAAGCATAAACATTCATCTTTAATTCGTTAATCTGGGGGCTCCACGGAATATGATTTGTCAGGCTCTTTAACTAGTCAGGGCAACAGTCAAACTATTGAGAGTCAGATCACCTTTCTGTGCAAAATCTCCAAAAGCCTTCAACCCATTGATATTAATAGAGTTCTAGTAGCTCCATAAGCACTACAAGATTGTGATAACCTTGTTCCGCTTCTCCTCATCGAGGTTGTTGATCATCCAACTCTAGAGCCCAAAGGATGCTAGAGAGTTCCTATACGATATAAACAGATACTGCATATTAGGAAGATTTCCAACTTGAGATAAGCTTATTATGACCATCACATTGCCTCTTCTTCCATTTTTAACTGCAATATATACACACACTAACCCATAACACGTTGCACCGTGAAATTTGTAGTTTTATGTAAATTTTGAGGACAAAATAGAAATTAAATATTCTTCTCCATAATCCTTATTTATAAAATGAGAAAAAGAATTTTTATTTATTTATTTTTAAAGGTAATTTGGAACAAATTTAAATTAAAACGTTTCAAACACTACCTGAATATTTGTGACATAAAAATATATTATACATATTATTAAGCATAACGATAGTCGTCCAAGATAAAATTCTAAATTCTTAATGTTTATTGTAACAGAGTTTTATGTTCCTTCATGAAGAAGAAAAAGAATAATATATATTAACAATGATATTTCATTTCTTTTTATACATCGATCACACTTGAATATGAATGGATGTACCAATTCAATATATAACCACATTCACTCATATAGTTGCGTTATGTTAGCATTAATACCTATATTGAACTAAAAAGATACATATAAACAGTTATGTTCCATTAATGAAGAATAAAATGAGAACAATAAAATAATATAGGGGCAAAATGGAGATATAACCCACGGTCCATTTTATATATAGTTTACAAAAATCATAAATTTGGCATAAATATTTAAGGGAGTGTTCAGTCTGAGGAATTCGTGGACTCGTAACTAAAAAATATTAACTTTGTGCTTTATTACACCTTCACACTGGCTGTGAGCCCCACAACTTCACAAATAAGTAGATTTTCAACTTATCCCAAGCACCGATTAGGAGCTTTTCATATGATTAATATTTTATAGAAATGATAGGAATCCTATCAAATGATGTATAAAACCAATACAATGTGGAGTTTAAGAGTATGCTTGAGAGTAGTTTTGATTTTATCATATTTAAAGTCATTATTGAATTTACCTTTACCAATTCAAAATCAGTTTAACTAATATTTCACTTTTAAACACTATTTTCATACCATTATTTTTGTCTAGGTTACTAATGACATGTTTTTGAGTAATTTTGAACATGATAAAAATGATTTTAGCAAAGTTTAAATTAGTTATATCATAGATTAGTTAACTTATGAAAGAATCTAATTGGTACAATTACAAGTCTCTATACGTATGAAAATGATGCATCAATATTTTCTCAAAGAAAATTAATTGATAGTATAAATCGATAATCTCTTGAAAAAACTATGAGATTTTAATTGATACAACTCATGAAGTTTAGAAAAATTGTAATGGATGTCAAAACTAATTAGGGGAATTAGAAATATAGTTTGGGTTTTTGAGATTTGGCAGGAATAGCAAAAAATTCAATTTTTATTTTAATTTTTTCTGTATTCCTGTTTTACCCTTGAACATTTTTCCTCCTCACGCACTCTCTTCAAGCATAGAACCCCTTCTCAGTCGTCTTTCTCACTCTCAAGTTCCAGTCTCCAAGCCATCCGACCAATCCATTCGCCACTCATCTGTCGTTCCTCCTCACGCACTCCCTATCGCTGCTTATCCATCGATTGCCAGCTATATTGCTTGTCGGTGGCCGATTTTTGTTGTTGGTAAGCTTTTTCTATGAGTTCTCTCTCTCCCCTTCTCTATTTAAACTCTTTTTCAGTTTCTGTTCCAGTTTAGGTCACTATTTCAGACTACCATCACTGTCGCTTGTTCGTCGTCGGTGTACTCCTTCCTATTTCCTTAGTTTCCCTCTTCTTTCGGTTTCTTTATTCAATTTCTATTTTAGTTACAACTTTATCCCTAACAAGTTCTTCATGTTCTTCTTTAATTTGATATGGATTTTAAGAAATTAAAATTAGGTTGCAGAAACTAAATCATATAAGCTCTTTCTATACTTGTTTTTTTTTTTTTTTTTTTTTTTTTTTTTTTTTTTTTTTTTTTTCCAATTGGAGTTAGGATTGAAGAAGAGGGTTCGTTGAATTAATTGATGGAATCTAGAAGCATCTGAATTTCGAGTGCAGAAGTCTTGTTCCCAAGTTCAACAATCATTATTTAAAAAATGTGATAATTAAAAAAATACAATAGGCCATCAAAATTCAACAATTTTCAGGGAAGATTATGAACAATTTCTTCCAAATTTATTATAAAACTTGCAGAGAAGAAATTATTAAGAAATTTTCAACTTCTATAGATTTATTCCCGTTCTTTATTTTGAACAATTGGCTATTGAAAATTGATATAACTTCGATAAATCTGGTTGTGAGCTAATAGAAATTAAAGGTAATGGAAATTGAAGTTGAAATTGTACTTAGCTTAGTAATTCGTGATTTCTATCTAATTTCCATGTGATTTCTATTTGATTACCATTGAAGAAATTGAAAGAAAGGGAGACCTGAATAAAGAATTCTAGAGATTAACCTATTTCTATTTCATACTTGGCTTTGCTTTTTATTAATTTTCTAATGATCTTCCATTTTGAGTAAAGGAGCTGTCTGTTGAATGGGATTAACCATTATCTTCATTTGTATGTTGGGATCGGTGTCCATCTCTTTTGTATTCTCATAGTTTGTAACATTGTATAAACAAATTGTTATAATTAATTGTTATTTCATGAGCATTTACTCAATCCAATAAACTAAGATCCTAGGTTATTTTATATAATTTAAACATGTATGTAGAGACATACATATGGATCATCTTTAAATGATAACGTAAACGGTCTGTAGTATATGAATAAAGTTGGATACCTTATCCTGGTGACACAACGAGTTGTTGTAAAGTGCTACGAATGATTTGATCTTCATCATTCATGTGGAGAAATGTGAGCGGGGGTATTCTATAAAAAGAAGTTTGTATAAGACTAGACCACGAAATGACTAGTCTCATTATATAACGCCGTTCATAATAGAGACTTACATTTCACCAGGATGACCATAGGTGACATGACCTGAATCCTGTGTTAGTTGTGAACTTCTGCTTATGAAGACAGTTCTTTGATTTGTATGGGTGAGAGTGGCCAGACCACTGACTCAAGAAGCCTACCATTTTGGGGATTCGTCTAATTGGGGAGCTGGGAACATAGTTACACAAGACGGAATTCACTCATTCTTCGATATCGAGGTAAATAGATAAATTGCTCCCTTAGGCTGATTCCAGGGCTTGAACAATGTGCGTCACACTCTCTTCTGGTCCGAGAGGGGTTTGGTCATAGTTGGACTGTAACTTATTGTTTACTAGAGGGATTAGTGATATTTAAGAAGTTAGATGTAACTACATGGGCAAAATGATAATTTTGGCCTAGTTGTATTTATGAGTAATTTGTGAAGGGTCATCGCACTGTTGACTGGTTATATCCAATGGACACAGAAATATATCTGTAGTGCGAAGAGTGCATCTGTCAGTCTTTAGTGGAGTGCCTGATTGTTAATGGATTTTGAATAATTAATTAATTAAAGGAGCTTAATTAATTATTCAAGTACCATTGGAGCTTCAAGCTACAGGTCCATGAGGTCCCCTTTGTAGTTCAACAGAGATTTAATGAGAATCAGGGTTTGTTGAACACAATACCTTTGATGAATCTTCTTCAAAACCAGCTGAGCTCCACGAAAAGATGCTTCAATCTTCAAGTAGACCACTACAAAGATCTTCTCTACTATTCTCTTATAAGGATTGTGTGGTGGAAACACTAAATAGAGCTGGTTTTAATAGAACTGAAGAGGGTTTGTTGAGGATTTCAAATTCTACAGATTTTTTTATAGAAATTCTGAATACATGTCTAATCATTCAGCCTAACACTCCAATTTATAAAGTTTTTAATATGCAATCTCAAAAGTTGCATGAAGACCACTTTCTTCTTCATGAATTAAGTGGAATTTGATGAATAAGATGCTTGCACCTTTAGTGGAGATTTCCAACTTTTGAAAAATTTTCTTTTGTTTTTCAATTTGTATTTTCAAAATTGATTTCTAAAATCAATTTAATAAATACTAATTTATTTGTTTATTAGTTTTATAAAAATTAATTCAATTAATTAATTTTAGATAAAACTAATTAATTAAACCTTTTAATTAATTTTATTAATTTAATATCTAATATTAAATTAATAAAACACCAATTTCACTATAATGAATTTAATTTCATATAACTAAAATTTAAATAATAATTTAAATATTAATCGATTCTCCAATTTTATTTAATTTTGATAAAATTAAACATTTTAATTGTATCGAATACAATTAATAGAAATCCTAATTGAATTTGAACATTTCAAATTCTAAACCATAATTTCAAATCTCATCAAGATTACTCAATTTACTAATCCAAATTACGAGCTAGTAGAGCTAGTAGAGGGACCTTATGGACCTACAAATCATGAGTTCCAACGATTTGCAATTAATTGGTCAACTACCAAGACATTTTACTATAGCTCGATAGTTGCACTCTTCTCACTGTAGATATATTTCTATCCATTTTAACTATAATCAGTAAGTCAATCTTTCACAGGTCGTTTGTATTTACATCTGGGTCAAAGATTACCATTTTACCCCTATAAATACATCTTGCTCCTTAAGCTCCCACTAATCTTCCATTGAACAATTGATTTATAGTCCAACTTATGAACCATAACCCTCCGTTTTATGAGAGGAGGGGCCCCGTTGTTCAAGATAAGGCCTCATCGCTTAAGAAAACAACCTATCTACTAACCTTAAGTCAGGTAGGAGTTAATTCCATATTGAAAAGCTATGTTCCCAGCTATTTATTTGGTTTAATCCGTAAAATGGGAGGCTTATTGTACCGGAGGAAAGTGCTGACTCGTGGGGCTGGTTTTTGAGGAATTTATGGGATCATGTGGTGCATAGAAGGGAGGGAATGTGTTTAATTTCAGATAGACACAAAGGCATTATATCTGCAGTCAGAAACCCTAGCAACGGTTGGGTTGGAGTACACCACAGATTCTGCTTGCGACATGTGGCGAGTAATTTTAACGACAAGTTCAAAAATAGTTTATTGAAGAGTTCGGTGTATAGTGCAGGATCAAAATTTCAAGTTCGGAAGTTTAATGACTATATGACCGAACTTCAAACAGCAAATCTTAATTGCTTGCGATATTTTGCTTCCATAGATCCTAAGAAGTGGACACAGTCACATGATGGTGGTCATCATTATGGATGGCTAACCACGAATGTGGCCGAAAGTACAAATGTTGTTCTGAAAGGAGCTAGAAAGCTACTAATCACTGCACTAGTCCAAGTAACATTCTACCAAACTATTGCTTATTTCACTACTTGTCATGTAGAAATAGAGATTGCCCTTGGATCGGAAGAGTGTTTCACGAGGTAAATTATTCGCATCTTAGTTAACCACGTTTTTATACTAACTATTGAGGTATTCTAAGTAATTGTCGTATTTGTCATAGGTATGCGGTAAAGAAAATAAGTCGTTGGGAACAACTTGCAACTAAACATTCCGTCAACATATTTGACCATTGAACAGGGTTATATGAAGTCACCATCTCAATCAACCCAATAACACTAAAGGGTGGAAACACACACCAAGTAAAGTTAAGTGAAAGAACATACACATGTAATAAGTGGCAGAGTTTTGGAATCCCCTGTTCTCACACTATGGCTGCGTGTAAGACCATTGGGGTAGACTACTTTCACTACATTGAAGACTATTACAAAATTTCCACCTACCTGGCATGTTATTCACCCTAGTTCGAGCCCATCCCTGATAAAAAATATTGGTCTGATCCTAACTTCCCAACTATTTATCAAGACGAATCATGAGTTAGGAAGGTTGGTAGACCATGTACTTCTCGCATGCAAAACGAGATGGATTGGAGGGAACGTTACAAGACACGGTGCACAACTTGCAGACAAGAAGGGCAATTGATGGAATTATCCCAATCGAGCTCGTGATGCGACTTAGTTATTTATTTTTAATTCTCATTGTATTTAAATGATTGTAACTTCATTTACTTATTTATTCTTTATTAATTGATTATATTTGTTGATTGTATTTATACAATGAATGGTGTATTCTTTATTAATTGTCATTGTATTTATTGATTGTATTTATACAATGAAGGATGTATTCTTTATTAACTGGCATTATATTTGTTGATTGTAATCACATTAATTTTTACTAAATTTAATATTGTTTTTATGGGATCAGATGGACGAGGATGTTACTACAGGGCCATACAACAACTCGGTTTTGTACTTACGGCGCAACCATAGATCCGAGGCTGTTTAGGAAGACGAGTATATTGATGCAATGCATTGTCGGCGAAGAAAGGCTGTTATTCGCAGGCAGGAGAACCCAGACCCTCATATATTGAACTATCTACAAGCTGTCGGATTCTACGGAGTCTCTTATATAAAATTTATACAACTAGACTGGCATCTGAGAACGACAATAATGGAACGATGGCACCATGAGACACACACTTTCCACATGTTGCATGGAGAGTGTACAATTACATTTCAAGATGTAGCCATCCAATTTGGACTCCCGATTAATGGAAGACCATTGATCGGGTCTCTAAATTATGACTGGGAACAAATTTGTACCCTTCTCTTAGGCGTAACCACAAATGACATCATTCTTAAGGGAGGTCGTCTAAGCCTGCCATGGTTACCTGATTAATTTAACAACTTCGCCCATCTACCAGACCATGCAGATGAAGAGGACCTGCAACGATATGCTCGAGCATATATTCTCACGTTGATTGGAGGATTGGTATTTCCCGACAAATCCAATAGCAGAGTGTACCTAATGTATCTTCCTCTCTTGGTGGATTTTGATGTTGCCGGGTCTTACAGTTGGGGCGCTGGATGTCTTGCATGGTTGTATAGGCAACTATGCAAGGGTGTAGTTATAGATAGAAAAGACGTTGCAGGCCCACTTTTATTGCTACAAATTTAGGCATGGGATCGATTTCCTCTTCTAGCGCCTCGATGACTCCATAGATACGAGCATAACTTAGGCGATAGACCACTTGCAGTAAGGTATGCATATTTACCTCATTATTGTTGTTTTCATTATGAAAATACTAATAGCTAAAATTTAACTTCTTATTGTTGTAGATGGAATGACAACTATTCTGTAATTAGAGTACTTGTGCATGTTCTAGTACAGTATAGGCACATACTCGATACACATATGCCTAACTAGGTAATATTTTATTCGTTCTTATATCATATATTCATAATGTTTAAATCTTTTGGTTAATTCATTTTTGACACATATGCATGCGGATTATTTGGGAGCCATATAATCATCTTATCCAACTATTGCCGTCATACTGTCTCGATGGAAATGAGATATGGACATCTAGATGTCCACTCATATGCTTCTTCGTTGTGGATTGGCATCACCCAGATCGTGTGATGCGTCAATTTGGGATGTTACAACACGGATGCCCGACTTCATTCACATGATCTAAGAGGCAAGCATGAGCGAGATTGAATTGCATATCTAGCTCCTCAAATTATAATCTGGGAAAGTAGACACAGTTTGGTTGTTAATGGACCTCCTATTAACAACGATGTAGGTACCGAGCCTGGATATATTGAATGGTATTTTACTGTGAGCAGCCGGTACATAACTAAAGCAGAAGCATCCTATCACTTGTTGGTATGAGTTTATTGTTTACTATGATCATTTGATTTTATTTCTTCATTGCACAACAAAATAAATTTTAAAGTCATTAATTTGTTATTCAATTCTTTTTCAAGCCGAGCTTCCAAATTTGCCAATATCTGTTCAAAGAGCCTTGCGTAGACTCAACTCGATATATCGAGTGTGATATTTCGATGGAGACGTTCCAATGGAAGAACAAGGTGATCCAGCAAGACATGAGGATGTTTCTATTCAATCTAATGGAATGAATATCCAACAATGTCAGTCGATCAGTACACTTCCATGATGTCCTCTCCCTCAACATTTGGTTTTTTTCCAACAACCTTCAGTACACTAAGCATGGAAGAAGAACAAACTTCACATGTCCATCCAGATATCCATGATCAGTATATTACATATCGACAACGTAGTGAGGGTATACACTTTCCAGAGAAAAGTCAACCACTAAGTGTAAGAGGGCGTGGCGATCGTGGACACTATGTCACTCAACATGATCGATTTAGGCGTAATAGAGGATCTTCTTCTAGTCGTGAATAAAGAATATTGTACATATGATTAAATTTATTAAATGAAATTCAATTACGAAAATGCACTTGAAATTCGATTATTTACAATAGTCGAAAGTTAATATCTATATTTTTGCAAAAAGTTTCTAACACTTTAAATAAAAAAAATAATTTGAAATAAAAATTAATATCGAGTATATCAAATCAATCATAGAAATTTTAATCTCAAAATAGCAATATTACTATCAAATCAATCATAGATATTACTAAGTGATCGGATAGAGAATACTAAGCGATCAGATAGATATTACTAAGCGATCAGAGAGAATACTAAGCGATCAGATAGATATTACTTTAAGCGATTAGATAGATATTACTAAGCGATTGGAGAGAATACTAAGTGATCAGATAGATATTACTAAGCGATTAGATAGATATTACTAAGCGGTCGGGGAGAATACTAAGCGATCGAATAGATATTACTAAGTGATCAGAGAGAATACTAAGCAATCGTTTGGCTAATACTAAGCGATCATTCAAATATCCATTACGCGATCGTATACTAATTTATAAAGAAATCATTTGGCTAATACTAAGTGATTGCTTAGGTTTTTTTATTCGATCGTTTAGATAATACTAAGTGATCATTTAGGTTTTGTCAAGTGAACGTTTAGAGAATACTAAGCGATCGTTTAGCTAACTGTTCCGCGATCGTTTTGATATCCATTATGTGTTCGTTTGGCTAATAATAAGCGATCATTTAGATAATATTAAGTGATCGTTTAGCTAACTGTTAGCGATCGTTTAGATATCCATTACGTGATTGTGTACTAATTTATAAAGCGATCGCTTAGGTTTTGTTATTCGATCGTTTAGATAATACTAAGCGATCGTTTAGGTTTTGTTAAGTGATCATTTAGATAATACTAAGTGACTGTTTAGCTAATACTAAGTGATCGTTTAGATATCCATTACGCGATCGTGTACTAATTTATAAAGTGATCGTTTGACTAATACTAAGCGATCGCTTAGGTTTTGTTAAGCGATCATTTAGATAATACTAAACGATCGTTTACCTAACTATTACGCAATCGTTTAGTTTTCGTTTAGATAAATTTATGCTAAATTTGTAGAATATAGTTGGTGTTGTACATTTAACTAAGCAAATAAATAACTAAGCGATCGTTTAGATAAATTTGTGAATGACATATTGTACAATACAATTGGTGTTGTACAGAATATAACTGGTGCTAAAATTACATACTGTACAGTACAATTGATGTGTATATCAAACATATCCGGATCGATATTCAGTCGGTGCATCATACTCACTAATTATTCACTGACTATTATATCATTTTTGACTTTTAGACTTTTCATATGACCACCAACATAATTTCTTCCGTACTCATCCCAATCCCCACCAAATCGTATAAAGATGTGAAGTAGCGCCATTGATCTACAATTGGATAAATAAATCATTGATAAGTGAACGATTGTGTATAAATTACTAAGCGATCGTGTATAAATTACTAAGCGATCGTGTATATCTTACTAAGGGATCGTGTATAAATTACTAAGCGATCGTGTATAATTTACTAAGCGATCGTAGATAATTTACTAAGCGGTTGTGTATAAATTACTAAGCGATCGTGTATAATTTACTAAACGATAGCATAGTAATTTACTAAACGATTACTAAACGATGGTGTTCAACAGACGCATTAATGTGGCATACGGGAGAAAAAATAATAAAATATTCCCGAATGACCTGTTTATTTTTTATTTTTTATTTTTTAAATTCTGCATACGGGGCTAAAAAATAATAAAACATTCCCGAATGCGTCTCTTCAAGATGTGCATTCGGATGGGGACAAAAAAACTACTCCTTTTCCCTAGATAAGTTGAAAACAACCCCTTTTCCCCAATTAACTTTCAAAACCACCCCTATCTAAATAACCCTTATAAATAAGTAGACTCATTTTATATTTGAAAACAACCATTTTAGGATCTTTTAAAGATTCCTTGCATTTTGTTATTGAGACTGGATAGGACTATTAATTGACTTCTTAAATGTTTTCTTTTCTGAAGCAAACTTCTTAAATTTGTTTGAGAGTTAAGTGTAGTTTGAAGAGATTTGGTATTCTTTATTTATGAAATATTGCATGTTTTCTATTGCATTCAATTTAATTAAGGCCACATTTACCAAATCATAATAAAAATTAATATAATTAAAATGAGATTTCATTGATGGATGAATCATAAGGGATTTGAATTGCAAATATAATTGAATTATATTACTTTTAATTGTGTTTACTGAGAATTAAGAATTAGCCACATTTTACTATTATCGTTATTACTTAACCCTAATAGTAAGATAAAGGTAAAGGTAACAATACATGTGACAAATTCATAATTTTCATATTGTTATATAACAATATTTGTAATGGTAACGACAATGGTAAATATAATGGATTACATGTAATTTTCAACCAATTTAATTATGTTTGCGATTTAGACCGATTACGATTCATTCATCATTGAAATTTCATTTCAATTATTCCAATTTTCATTATGATTGGATAAATATGACATAAGTCTTTAAATTTTAAATTTAATTTTAATTTAGTCTCTTAATTTCAAAATGTTATAATCTCACCTTCCTTAAATTTTAAGATATACAAACTTTTAACATTAATTTTTGAATGAATACTCAGTTTAATTTGATTATCAATAATCAAGGTGAAAGTGTTTGGGTCCAATGGTCTCCCACGTCGAGAGAGTCAACACCCCAGATCCCCACTCATCACTGCCATTGCAGTCTCATCCGTAGAGGAAGCTGATTTTATTTCATCGATGAGAAAGGATAAAATAAAAACGAAAAAAACAAAATTAATAATAATAAAATCAACAAAGGAACAATAAGATAATAAAAACGTAAAGTAGTGGGGGGTCGGCGTGCCCTAAAATTAGGGTTTGGAGGATGACAGACACTTATGCTTCTGAATTTGAGGAAAAAAAGCATATTCATATCCTCATTTTCAATATTCCACACAAAAAGTATTCGAACCTCAAAAAAAAAAAAAAAAAAAAGGAAAAACTAACTTTTAATTATTAGCTTTTAGGATCGTTTTCAAATTAAAAAATAAATAAACTTATTTAAAAATATAGCGAAATGTAACAATTTATCGATGATAGACATCTGTTAGTATCAATATAGAAATCTATTACAATCTGTCATATATTTTGCTATACTTGAAAATACTTTTAGCAATTTTACTATTTAAAACAATTAACCTTAGCTTTGTTCAAAACCCCACTTTCAATTTTTCCCTAATTAAGCCCTTAAATATTATAAAATATGATTAAAGTTATCCTGAACTATATAAATATGATGTTTTTTTAATAAAAAGAAAATCATTTTAAGCCTTGAACTTTTATAAGTATATCAATTTCATAACAATATTTTGTTTTAACATTATTGCTAATGTATTCCTAACAATATAACTGTTGCAAATTATTTGAAAATTTTGTTGTAGTTTTTTAACATTATTGCTAATGTATTCCATTACCTTTTTACACAAAATTAAATTAAATGATATAATTGTTTAGTACTGCAAAATATATGCTAAAAGCCAACAAGAGCGTAGCTCAACTAACATATCGTGATCTGAAGTTCGATTCCCCCATCTCACACTTTAATTACAATACCTTTGCAAATATATATATATATATATATATATTGATATCTCAAAATTGTATCCATAATACATAAAGTTTAAATACAAAAACATTCAAATAGAAGAATGTTCAAATAAGATATCTAATGTCAATGGACTAGGATCCATCATTTCTTGGAGATCTTTGTGATTTTGAAAATAAATAATGATAAAGATTAATAAAATAAACTACTTAAAACTTGACAATTAAGATATTTGTGCAGACACATCATTAAACACTTTGTGAAGTGCGGAACCCCATCGACTTTGCAAGTATTAACAACCAAAACCACAAATTCTATATTAAAAATCTAAAGAGGGTAATGCCCCAATCAAGTCAATGTAAAAATATTAATAGAATTATCACTAAACAGAGCTTTGTAATGATTCACATCTACTATATTAAAGTAGTGGAGTTATAAAAATATAAGTAAATAGATCACAAAACTAATTTGGTACTTAAAAGAGTATCACTAACTAATGGTACCTTCAATTTATAAATATGAGCAAGATAATGTTTTAAAGGTTATCATCCAACAATATACTTGAAAGATAAAACAAAAATATGAATAAATTCAATCAGAATATATTAGTAATTTACCTAGACAAACTTCAACATGCAGAGTTTCAATCCTCAACCAATTTCAATGAGAATGTATTAGTTTATTTTACCACTCACACTCAATGCATATCTTTCATGTGTTGAGTGAAGAGAAAACCACATGTACCTTAAATTTATTACAGGCTTTATGCTTATAGACAAAATACTCTTCATTCTCATTCAAGTCAGATGAACAAAAAATGAAAGAAAATATTTTTAATATTCTCTTCTCCACTCTTAATCAAGTGCAGGCAAAACCAAGGCATACACATACAAGCTTCTCAAATTAAAAGGAGAAAAGAATGAAGAATTACACATCTTACATCTATTTGGAAGAGGAACTTTAATTAATCTTCTTCAAGGGAGAAATACAACACTAGTTATAAATCTTCCCTCTCAATCACTATGTAATTTTGTAAAAATTAAACTAAAGAGTGAGTTTTATATGCCTTGAGCTACGAAGTACCCAAGTGAGTTAAAACTTTGATTGATTGCAACTTGAGCCCAGTAAGAAGGGTAAGTTTTCAACATCTTTCTTACCTTGAATCTAATTTTTTCAACAACCAAATAAAAATCAAAGCAAGATTTTGGAAGAAAAACCTATGTCCCGAAGGGAAAAACAGCTACCTTCTAATTTGGAAGACTTTGTAGACTGGGACGACTTGATATTCCTTTGCCTGTTGACATGGACGATTTCTCCTTTGGTTAATGCTACGAAACTCCTCTTGTTCAAGGATGATTTAATCTTCAAGTTGGTCTTTCGGCGCTTAAGTCTCAATAGAATAAGGTTTACCAAAAAAAAGAACTGAGGATTTGAGAGGAGACTATTTTAAGGGAAAGAGTAGGAGAAAGAAAAATTTTAATGAACTGAGATTTGGGAGGGAATGTTTGGGAAGAACATGCAGGAGAATGAAAAGATGCATAACTTTTCACTAGAACTTTGGGCTTTAATGTCAGTTGAAAAAAGTGAAATCGGATGTATAATGACGGTTTTGTTTTTTTTTTTAAAAAAAGTGGATCTTTAATGTCGGTTTTAAACCGACATTGTAGGGGTACCTTTAATGTTGGTTATAAACCAACCTTAAAGACCTGCTTAATTTTTCCCTTTTCACTCTCCCCCTATTTTCCTTTTCCTCTCATTCTCATACTTCCCTCTTCAAACCCTCTTCTTTTTCACTTCTCTCTTCTAAACCCTTGCTATTCGTCCGTCGATCGTGGGTGAAGAGTCTATCGTGGTGTAGATCTGGCTTCCGTGCAGGTCTGTTCGTCGTGCAACACACGCCGTTGCGCCCAGTCGCCCGAATCTGCTGCTCGTTCTGTCGAAGCGCCATAACCCGGTCTCCTGCTTCGTCTTCAGTTATTTTTCTGTGTCTTATACTCTTGGTTTGATAAATAAGCACCCAAACTTAATACGCTAATCATGTGTCTCCAGATTTGAAGTTCATATTCCCACGTGGTGTGTGCCGCCGTTCGTCATTCGATTTTCCCTCGCTGCATGTCTCCAGATCTACCGCCATTCGTCTTTGTTCACCACTGCCGTCCAGATCAATATGCTCTTCTTCTCTTTGCTCTCTTAAACTCACAACAATTTTTGTTCTTATGTTTATGCCTCTCAACTGTTTGTGTAAATGTCTCAATAAAAGCCAACTGCGGTTTCACTCCAATATGTCTCTCTGCTTCTAGATTTGGGCTTTTTTATGTGTCTATGGCCTTTAAAATTCGATTTGATTAATGGTTTTGTTGTATTGATACATTTGTTGAAGTATTGGCAAGAGGTGTTGCCAAGAGTTGCTCATGCGTTGGGTATGCGTGAGCAAGAGTAGTGAAAGCGAAATGTTGAGTGCAAGGTGCTGGGTAGACAATCGTGTAGCAAATGAGCAGCGCTACACGATGAGGTAGACGATCGTCTAGTAAGTAAGCGACGTTACACGATGAGGTAGGCGATCGTGTAGGCGGGCGCTGGACGATTGTGTAGCAATGGAGAGCTAAACGATGAGGTAAGCGATCGTGTAGGCTGGCGCTGGACGATCATGTAGCAATGCGGGAGGCTAAACGATGAGGTATCGATCGTGTAGGCGGCGCTGGATTGACCGTGTAGCAATCGGGGAGCTAAAACGATTGAGGTAGACGATCGTATAGAAGATGCGCGGGGCTAAGCGATACGTTAGACGATCGTGTAGATATGCGTGCGACGTTAAACGATGAGGAGTGACTTGCTAGAGATTGGCTATACGATAGGCCACATACTACACGATTAGTGTAAGCGCTAGACGACAAGCGTAGAAGCTGGACGATAATGCTAGACGATAGCGTTTGAGTGTAAAGCGATGCACGGCGCTAAGCGATAGACTACACGAGGCGCTACGCGATGGGCGTGAGGTTAGACAAAGCTGTGTTGCCCTAGACGATGAGCAGATGCGCTACACAGATAGGCGGAATGCTAAGCGATAGGCGATGACGTTAAAAGCGATAGGCGGATGAGTTAGACGATAAGGCGTCAGCGCAAACGATGGGCTACGGTAGCTAACGATTAGCCTTATGGCGAGATCGATGAGAGCGAGATCGTTTACTAAACGATTGAGCGCTACAACAATGGGCCACTGGAGTTAAACGATAGATGCAGGAAAACTAAAACATGATTGGCGTTGAGTACATTGTGCATATTATGCTAATTAATACTCTTAAAAGAATGTTTGACTCACAGTTTTAATAAAGTTTTAGTTGATGAGTCCAATTCATCGTTATGCTGTCGAAAATTTTCCATCGTCTTCGTATCTCATATCTAGGTAACCGGCTCTCTTCCTTCAAAGAATCTGAAAAAGAAGTTCTCTCATTTATTCAACTATTGAGTTTTCTTATTTTGCAGGTGCAACCAAGGAGTAAAGATTTGGTATCGCAACCTCTTTATGCTTTTTCTTGGGGAACTCTAGTAAAGAATTTTGCCTTGAATGTACCATTTATACACATTCCCAATAAACACGGTTAGTTTAATATGAATTCTGATCACATTTTCACTTTCAATCCTTTGTCTTAAACCTTTTTTGTTTGTGATCCTTTGAACAAAACTAGTCAGATAAAGATGCCTATAACCAGACACTACTGAAGTTGGGAGCGGTCTGTTCAAGAAGAATTATGAAGGGATCCATACTTACCAAGTGGAGAGGGACAGTAAACTCATAATGTTTGTAAAATCATAATTTTTGTATTACTTGTAATTTGTGTTTTCAAGGGCTAAATTATTGTACGACATTTTAAATTATAATTTTATAGTAGAATTTGTGGATTAAGTATAATAGATTTGCAATCCATACATAAATAATATGTCATAGCCATAGTTTTCGATGATGATGTGTCATGTTAAACTTTTTGACCGAAAAAATGGATTCGGCAATGGAATTTAAAAAAAGGACAATAATTGATAAAACAGACAGATTTTGGGCTTCATTTGATTCTTGGTTTTCAGTTGCAATCGACATTAAAAGGTTTTAATTTCGTTGCAAATTTCATTAAAGGTAACTGACATTAAAGACAGTGTTATTAAAGTCCTTTAATGTCGGTTTTAAACCGATATTAAAGCCCAAAATTCTTTTAATGTTTATTTTGGCTTAGTAAAATATATTAAATTACTTTTAAAAAAACACATATATATATTAAATTAAATAGCTTACACATATATATTAAATTAAATAGCTTTCACTTTTTTTTCAAGAAATTATTTTACCAAAATTCTTTGATCAATTCGTTTTATTTCAATATATTTGCCACACTTGTAAATATATGCGGCTAAAAAAATTCCTACATTTGTACATAAACTTACAACCATTTAAAATTTTGAGAAAAAATCGCCACATTACATATAATTGAAACAGTTTTTTTATGTGGCTAGAAACTGCTGCAATTTTCTTTTTGAACTGTTACAAAAAATCTGTTGCTATAGACTTGTTTTCTTGTAGTATTTAAATTCTGAACTTTCTTAAGTGTATACAAATAAAACAGAGTGGAAGATATATTCGTGAAACTTCAAATTTTAAATTGATACATTTATAAAAGTTCAGGATTTAAATTGATATAATTATTAGTTTGGGGTTTAAATTGATATATTTATAAAAATTCATGGTTTAAATTGATTTATTAGTTTAGAAAGTTCAGGAGGTGTAAATTGATATTTTATCTAATATGTCATATAGGAATTGTTGCTCTTTTTGTCATTTGAGCAATACATAATTTTGTGGAAGAAACAAAGATAAGTGTTGCATGAGATGCACATAAGTATTTTCATAAATAAAAATATTGGCCTGACATCTCTAATGGAGCATTTGGCGTGTAGAATTGAGTTGAGTTGAGTTGGTAATTATTATAGGAGGAGAGTAATTGAGAGAGTGATGCGAATAACGAGATGAAAAATGTGAGTTAATGCGAATAACGAGATAATAAACCTCTTTAATAATCAGTGAATTAAACGGTGGGTGAATTTTTTTTACCACTCTTTAATAAGAGTTAAAAGTTTTTTTCTTTTTCTTTTTCTTTCTTTTTTTTTTTCAATTTTCTTTATCGTGGTTAAGGTTCCACGTTTATTTGACATACCTTCTAGATTAAACACTTTTTTTTAAAAAAATACTTTTAACAAAAATGTTTTATAGCCTACATTTTTTCATAAAAGAAATAAATTAAATAAATTCAAAATTTTAACCGATAAGGTATTTTTTTCCAAGTGTTTCTTCTAAAATAGATTTCAATTTAATGAAAAGAAAAAAAAAAAAAAAAATCAAAACACACACGCGTACTATTTAACTAAAATTGACTCAACTATTAGATTACTAAACACATTGAGGAGAGAGAGAGAAACAGAGAGCTATTATAAAACCACTGAAAATCTGCATGAAAACATCTCCCAAATTCCCAACACCCAGAAAACCCCCCCACATAACACACAGTTTTGACTTAAGTCAACACAAACAACATACAACTTAACTCATTATATCACTCTACCAAATTAAAACTTTAAAGCCTAAACTTTAATCCTTCATTGAAATTTGCATACTCCCCCCCACAAATGATTTATAATAATCACTAATTATGATTAGCGTTGTAATTTTGAAAGGGATTAGAGAAATGATCAATGAGTGCAGTAACTGGGGTTGCCAATCTAGGCTCATAAGCAAACCCATGTAAAACCTCTCCGCCGTTGCCACCGCAAGCGCCAGCGCCGATATAAGGACACGGCGGAACCCATTGCCATAATTTCTTAGCCATGTCATACAAAAGCGCGGCTTTATCCCAACACCCTCTAATTAAAACCATCACGAATTCCCCATGCGCTACACATTCAAACCCACACGATTTTTCCATTTCCTCAAATTGCAGGTACAATTGTTGCGGCATTCTTTCCATTTCAATCCATGTGGTCCCGCAGCTTTGCAACCCCCAAATTCTTAAGCTCTTTGGGATGTTTAATTTGCTTTTTTCTACCGCCGCAATTAACAGTAATTTCCCTTGACTTTCTACTAAGTTTGGGGACCGTAAAAACCGTCTCATTGGGGCTTGGATTTTCCACCAATTGTTGTGCGACATGTCGTACGCTAATATGCTGAATGGGCTGTAGTTCATGCAGTATAATCTTCCTCTCACGTCCACCATTCGGCTTGATTCGAAACTGCAGAGACGTGGCAATGTCGACGTGGTGGCCCACATCGAGTAGAATCCACTGCCGTCTATGTGGAAGGTTTCCGCTGTCAGGTTTTTCACGGCGTAAGGGGAGATTAAGTCGTCGCCGGCTACCGTGATGTCGATGGAAGATGGGGTTATGGCGAGGCCGATTGAAGGGAAAAGGCGTGGTCTTATGGTTGGAGGAAGTTGAGATAAGGTCCCCAGAATTGGGTTTGATAGGATTAGAGTTTTGGGGCCTCCGTCGTCCGGTGACCAGCAGATTAATCCGCCGGAGGAAGCTACTGGTGAGAAACCTGCCGGAATTTGACTGAACGACAGCCGGTACCATGCCACGTCGTATGGATCGAATAGGTACCTGTCAAATTTTGTTGTCATTTTCGTGGCTGAATCAAGATTAAAAAATATTTAAATACCATTTTCCACCTTATGCTTACTTTTAAATGGGTGCAGCTAAGGATGTAATAAAAGTAAGTGCATTATACTCATCTTCTTTCTTTTTCTTTTTCCTTTTTTTCATCACATCTCAATTTCACAACGAAAAAATTGAAAAATAATTTTTAAAAAAAACTAAGAAAAAACACTCACTTGACAAACTATGGTTAGGTCATTAAGTGAGAGGAAGAAAAAAAGAAAAGGAAAAGGAAAAGAAAGAAAATACACTACACCCAAATAATTTCTTGAAAATATTTTATTTTACTTTTTTTTTTAAATGTTTAACTCTTAGTTCATTTATGGTTCCTATGTTTTGATTCTTACACTTCTAAAATGGGATTTTTTTTAATCTCTATTTGCAAATTTAAACACAAGTGTCATATACAAAATGAGAAGAGTTTAAAATAAATTTAATTCAACATTTTAAAAAAGGTAGTAAATGAAGCATTAAGTTAGATGTTTAAAAAGATATGAGATAAAAATGGTCATTTTTTTTTTTTTAAAAAAAATATATAGATAAAAAATGAACTTAGTAGAAAATACAAAGACTAAAGTCCTATTTGTAACTGATTTATTTTTTTATTTTTAAAAATTAAGTCAGGGATTTCTCAATTTCTTTCGATGATTATCATATTTCTTAATTATATAAGTTCAATTCTTGGCCAACTTTCAAACTTCAAAAATATGTTTATAAAAATTATTTTTTCTAATTTCTAAAATTTGGTTGGTTTTTTAATATATTGGTAAAAGGTAAATTACAAATCAAGAAAATTTAGAGGTGGCCGGAGAAGTGTTTCCGCACTTCATTTGTACTAAAATAGAGAAAATAAAAAAAAAGAAAGAAAGATGAGATAGGAGAAATGTTTATTTACTTAATTTTTAAAGACAAAAAATAAATAATTATTAAAAGGAAGCTTATAAAAAACAAAAATTGAAACCATAGGAATGAAAATGAAGTAAAGGGGCAAGTGGAGATAATTATATTTAAACCCTTAAAAAAGAAAGGTAGAGGACGGAGGATATGTTCGAGGCATATATACCCTTCGTAGGTAGGCCTGGAGTGGTCGGGTCCAGCAAGTGGAGAGTTACTATTATTTCTGTAAATATGGCTGGAAACGCCTTTAAGCTTGAAAAACAAGAACCAATGGCGGCGATGTGGAGAAAGTTGGAGGTACAATTCCAGAAAGCTAGCGTAAAATAGAAGCCCGTACCATCTCTTGCAAACGCAACGAGCACGAAAAAAGGCCGGCGGCGGCAGAAACGCCACCACCCGATCCAGAATCCTCTGCGGCAATTTGCTCCATATTCTGCTATCCATTCTTGGGCCCGCCGTTAGAAGTCCGACATTATTACTAGTTGAACAAGTGGAAATAATGCCGCAATTTGAACCGGAAATAATGTTGTAGCTAAAGGGGAGAGTGGTACTCATGGAGGAGTGAAGACTCATATCCATATGGTGAGTGAAATTCATTTGCAAAAATTTTCAAAAGGGAGAATTGGGAATGGATGTGTTTTTATTTTTTAATTTTTTTTAATTTAAAAATATTGTTGGGATTGGGGTTGTTTATATAGGATGAATTGGGATTAATTACTAGGATTATTTTGAAATATATAAAATTGGGTTGCTTTTTGTTGTGTCTGAATTGGCAGTGAGTCTGAATGTTGCTTCTGTCATTTCGAGTTGTTTTGTCAATGGCCGAGGTAGGAAGGACAAGGCCGGGGCATCTCTCTCTGTTCTCTCTCTCTCTCTCATTCACTTACACAATCTGTCTCTTTTGCATACACACAAAATTCAGTACACAACATTGAATCTCAAAAACTATTGACACCAATTTTAAATATTTGAACAAATAATGAAAACAAATTTAGCATCCAAACTAAGGATGTTCAAAAAATCTGATAATCCGATCAACTTACATTACCCAATCCAAACTGTAAAAGTTGAATTGGGTTAGATTTTATTTTGGGTTAGGTTGGGTTAAAAAATATTAGAAAATTAAATTATGGGTCGAGTCTCGGGTTACTCCCTTTTAGGATCGGGTTGACCCGACCCGATCCAAATATATATATTGAAAAAAAAACAAACAAACCTGAAGGCCAACGCGTGAAACGCTGAAACCCTCGTCCCTCCCCTCGTCGATCCCTCTCATCTCACTTCTCTGGCCTCACGCCTCCGCTTTCGGCCTCGCATTTCCAACCTCACGCTTCCGGCCTCATGCCTCTGGCTGTCGATCACAGACTCGCAAGACACAAATCACCTCCAACTTCAGCCTCACGCTTCCGGCTACATGTCTCCGACCTCACGCTTTTGACCTCACATTGATCTGCCGTCCTTCACAAAAAAAAAAAAAAATCAAAATAAAAAAAAAAAAAACAATCAAAACCAATGACCCAACCCAAAAATTTTGGGTTGGATTGGGTTGACCATTAAAAAATGAACCGATAGGGTTCAATTAAAGCCAACCTGAATTTTCGGGTTGGTCCACAAAATTCCTTCAACCCGACCCAACCGGACCCATGTACACCCTTAATCGAAACTTTATTAATATAATAATTTACTCCATAAATTTTATTTTTATTTTTTTTAATAATTTAGTTCATGAATTTTAGTTTTTAACAATTTTGCTATTTTATTTTTAACCTTTGTAATAATTTAATCTCTTATCCACTTAATGAATCCTTAATTAGTTTATTGATCACCAAAGTGAGCTTAACTCAATAATAATTGACATGAATTTTATTTTTAGAGGTCAAAAGTTTCACTTCCCATTTCCATAGTTACTATACTAAAAAACAATAATTTACTAAATTATTTGGACAAAAAATTATATTAAATCTTATCACTAATTTTGACATGAGAGATTAAAATCATTACAAAATTTAAAATATAGAAGATTAAGAAAATTGAAAGTATAAAAACTAAATTTTTACAAATAAAAATTTAGAAATTAAAATTATTATTTTTATAAAAGTTCACGAAAAAAAATGATTTTTAATCTACTTTTAAAATTTTTGGACCAACAAAAACCAAATTTGTTACTTTAACCTAAAAACAAGTTTTTACATGATTGACATGACTTTCGTTAGAGAGAGTGTCAGTAAAATTCTTTCAACAAATGTTTTTTTCTTACTCACAAGCATCTTCAAAAAAATTTGGTAAACCACCTAATATAGAATTTTGTTCTAAGCCAACCATGCTAATTAACTTCGAAATATTGAAAGGAACATAGTTAGATGTATTCGGGGTAATAATTATCTTTATGTATCTCACCAAATTATCTCATCATAATTTGTCACATAACAAATTCTTCTTATTTCTTCTTTAAAATATTTTAATTCATTTTTCATGTATGTAATAATAGTGAGATACATAAAAATTGGTATATATTGGGATGCACCTAAGTATTGTTCATACTTAAATATTTCATTGAAAAGAAAGATAATTAGTATGAGTGTAATTATAATTTTTTAAAATAACTTTTCTTAACCAATATTTTCACATAGACATGACGTGAGTTTACTTTTTAGTACAATAAAAATATTTGAACTACAAACTTCTTAGTTACTACCACATATTATATATTCATTAAACTATGTTTGCTCTAGCGTGAGCTCAATTATACATATATCCCTCCATTTCAGTATCATATGCATTTTAAAGTTTAAAGTTTATAAATACACACGAGAAAATTTACATTTTATTCTTTCAAAATTCATTATCTAGCTTTTTTAATAATCTAATTAATATGATTAGAACTCAAAAGAGAGTTTTAAAATAAAGTTGAACAACACAACTAATATTCAGATAAATAAAAGTTCTGTTAATGTCCTACTAAGATTTAATACAAAGAGAATCGAAGTAGAGTTATAAAAAACTGGTCTGGATACATTATTGGAGTAGATCTACAAGAGTACTCACATTAATGCGGTGTTGAACCAAGTACACTCTGATGTTTAAGTTAATACATGAAGTATTTAGCTTGGCTAAGTATAAAAAAACTGTTTCTCTCTTTAGGTTGTTGGAGTAGAGCTATTTAGAAGGCTCATCTTCTTCTTGATTGGGATAAGTGCAACATTGGTAATGTTTGAATAGGTATGGTCCTCGAGGTTGTAGAGTGTTAGCACACGAGCTAGGCTCGACCATTTTTTTGTTGATAAAACTTTACAAACTCAATTGGTCGACTTGGATATAGTAGATTTGACTTTCCTTTTTGAGGTTGATCGACACCCACATGGACTTCAAGACCCCTTTGACTTGGAACCACCATTGAAATTGGACCTTACCTTGAGCAACCTCAACCATAAATATAACTTAACATTGAGGTACATAAACAAGATATGAACTAGCTTCCAATATATAGAAAGAGAAATTGACGTTTGACTATTTGAATTTGAACTTCAATATATTCATTTAAACGATGTTAATAGGTATTATATAGATAAAGAAAAAAAAAAAGAAGGTTTAAATGATGAAAGGAAGGCAATAATTATATTTAACAAGTTTCATTGATTAGTAATATGAATCTGTACTTTTATATGCAAATTGCAGAGGCATCATATGCTTATATTTCCCAAATAATTGGGGGCCCATGGTCCCTCCTCCCATGCCCATCTCCTGCATTCTTTCTGCTCTACTCTATAATCATCTTTTTTATTTTTTCTTCTGAACATTTCATTATCTTCCCCCTATACGATGCTCTACCACTCCATGTTTAATTTTAAAAATAATAAAAGTGAATTTAATAATTTTAGAATCAATTTAAGAGTCGGGAAAGTTGTATGGATGGAGAAGAGTTGAATGTGAATGAGGGAATCCCAATTTGTGAAGACGATATTCTATAATTATGGTATTGTATTGTATTGGGGGAGAAAAAAAGAAAAGTGGCATAATAAATCTAAGATAATCATAAGTAAATATATATATCTATATATATATAAAGGAAAAAGAGTGGAAAGAGAGAGTTGTCAGTGAGATCATACGTCCAATCCAATCCAATCTCATTTATTGATGGATTCGGTGGCAGTTATAGGGTGTGGCGTGAACTACCAAAAATTATGGTGGTGATTTTTTTGATCTAATCATTCACCTTCTTCCACAAAATAACTGTTGTAAAAATTTATTTCTTTCTCCTTTCTGCAAATCATCATTTTCTCTTTTTGCAACACTCTTGCCTCTTCTTTGCTTTTTGTTGAGGCAAATTCCAAAAAAAAAAAAAAAAAAAAAAAAAAAGAAAGAAATTGAAAATTCAATGTGTTGTTCTTGTCAATCCTCTTTTTTTTTTTTTTCACTTAATTTTTTTAATTCTAAAATGGAAAAAGCAATTTTCATCATTTTTGGAAATCCTTTTCCTCCTTTAAGAAATCTCCTTATTTAGCATAAAGTTGAGCCTTCAATTTTGGAAATTTTACTCTCTCTTTAAGCAACCCCCACTTTTCTCTTCCACTTCTACTGCTACTACTGCTTGCTTTTAATTTCTGCCATTTCTCCTCCTCCTCCTCCTCTCTCTTGTCTAGTAAATTTCACATCTCTTTGAGTCTTCTCCCCCCTTTATTTCTTTCTATAATATTAAGTCAACCAACCATTATTATTATTATTATTATTATTTTATTATTTTCCCAAAAAAAAAAAAAAACCCATTGAAATTTGAGTCTTCACTTTAGCTAAAATGACTAGGAATTCTTGTTCAAAATGAGGTTAGTGAAGGTAATGGATATTAAATTTTTATCTTTAGATTTTAAGCTTAAGATTTGTGTCTATATTTTTTCTTAATCGTGGGCCCACAAATTTCTTTAGCCGAATAAGAGTTGACTTCGCAACTTCAAGTCTCCATCCTTCAAACCCCCACTCCTCCAACCATACATCTCTTAGACATAAAATTAAAAAGATAGAAATCTATTTTTAACTTGCTATTAAGTAATGTTTCAACTACAGTAATGAATTGTATAAAAAAAAAATATTGTTAAATATTGCATATGTTAATATTTTTATTATTAAAATATCATTTTGTTCCATATAATTTGGTGTTTGTTCAATTTTTGTCCTTTAATTTCAAATGCCTAGTTTTAGTTCACCTACTTTTAAGAAAAAATTATCTTGTTGGTTCTTAAGTTTTTGGATCTAGTTTCTATTTGGTCTTTAGGTTACACATTTAGTCCTTAAGTTTTGAATTTAGTTTCAATTTTGTTATAGGTTTCAAAATGCTATCATTTTACTCTTGACATTTGAGTTTTGCTTCAATTTGGTCCATTTGTTAAGATTTACACTTCTAATTTTTTTTTTTTACTAAATGCTCACTTTCTATCTTTAAAATTAATCTATGTTTATAAATTAGAAATGGTTAGAAGAATTATAATTAATTAAGTTACACTATTTTTTTCCTTTTAAAATTAATTAAAAATTTCACTTCATAATTATTTTTTATTAATTAATAGAAATTGACTTTAATGACTGACAGTTAGTATTTAATGAAAATTTGAGGTTAAAAATATAAAATCTGGAAACCCAGGAACCAAATTGAAACAAAACTCAAATGTCAAGAATAAAATTGTAGTATTTTGAAACTTAAGGACTAAATTGAAACAAAACTTAAAACTTAAAAAACTAAATGTATAACATTTTAAAACTTATAGACCAAATAGAAATCAAAACCAAAAGCTAAAGACCAAAAGAATATTATTCCCTACTTTTAATAAATCCTAAATTTAATTTTACGAGTAGTTTATTATTAATTTTTTGTTTCAAAAACTTGTTATCACCTAGTATTAAATTATTGATTAACTCAAAAATTTAAATTGAAGCTGATGTGTGGACACTCTAATATGAATCTATTAACATTTTTGCTGTAAAAACATATTAAACATAACATTTTCTTTCGTGGTAATAATAATTATTATAGGACCAATTTATGATAATTAACTTCAATGACTTAAGTTTAAGGTTTATTGAAAGTCCATTTAAAATTATATGAACTAAATTTAAACAAATTTCTATTGTGGTTGAATCTATCATAGTTTAATTTGATGTTAGAGAAATGATCAACTTGATTAATAACGGTTCAGTTGATTTTGTTGAGGTAAAGGATACAATTGATGAAATTCGAGATTTGATGAGTTGGTTGAATCTTGTCTCTTTCTCGTATTGTCTTCCTATGTGTGAAAGGGCTTCTGAATGTATACCCTAATACGTTACTAATTGATATTCAATATATATATATTTTTTTAATTCTCCCATTTCGAAAAATGTAGGCGTAGTTGGATTTTGAACTTCTTGAGTTGGGTTTTGAATGTAACTCTTGGTAGCTCTCTTTTTTTTCTTTGTCCTGTTCAGTGGGCCTTTATGAATTCCTATTTTTTGTAAAAAAAAAAAAAAAATGGTATAAATTTCAAATGACTGGTACTAAAATAATGTTTTATTTATATATATATTTTTGTTTGAATTCGTAATATAAAAAATAATATTGGGTAAAATAAAATAGATAATTTTATTTCTTGAATGGGGAGGGGAGGAATCCGAAAGGGGAGATTTGACTTAATTTCTTGAAATGGAGGAACGAGACAGCGATTGAAGAAACGAAAACCGGAAAAATCTTGTAAGGTCAGACAAGACACGAGGAGTGCATTTCAAGCACTATCTAATCCATGTTTCTAATTTGCTTTATATTATTATTATTATTATTTTTTAAAAGTAGTTTGATTGATATAGTGGTAGATATTGATAGACATGATTTAATTCATATTTCATTCTATTTTATATACCTTTTTATTTTTAAAAAATATATCCATTTTTTCAAGAGTTATTTTCAAATATGGTAAAATAAATCAAGTTATTTATAAATATAACAAAATGTTATTATCTATAGACGCGACATTTCATTATATTTAAATTTAAAAATATTTTCAGCAGTTTTATCCTTTAAAATAATTACATTTTTTTTAATAGGTTTCAATTGGTATGAGTTTGCACGAGATTTAAAGAGAAATTTATTTCGTGGAACTTGAACTTTATATTTGTATTAATTTTTGTGGAAAGTGAATACAATCTCTAATACAAAATATTTTGATGCTTTCAAAATAAGCTATAGTCTTTAAGCTAGTTGATCTTCTTGAATGATCGGCCTTTGGGCTCGTTAATCTTTTTGGATGATCGGTCTGTGGGCTTGTTGATCTTTCAGCCTTTGGGCTTATTGATCTTCTTGAATGATCGAACTTTGGGCTTGATGATCTTCTTAGATGATCAGCTTTTGGGCTTGATGATCTTCTTAGATGATCGGCCTTTGGGCTTGATGATCTTCTTGGAGGATCGACTTTTGGGCTTGTTGATCTTCTTGGATGATCAGATGATCGACTTTTAGGCTTGTTGATCTTCTTGGATGATCGGCCTTTGGACTTGTTGATCTTCTTGGATGATTGACTTTTGGACTTGTTAATCTTCTTGAATGATTGGCCTTTGGGTTTGTTGATCTTCTTGGATGATCGACCTTTGGGCTTGTTGATCTTCTTAGATGATCGACCTTTGAGTTTGTTGATCTTCTTGGAGAATTAGTGTTCGCACGAGGCTTCCGGAGAAACTTGTTTCGTGGAGATGGACTTAAATTGGTGTTGATGTTGATGTTAATTTGATGCGATGTGGTTTGATCTCTAGTGCTTAATCCTCTAATTCTCTCCCAGTTGAATGCGTACGCTTGATGTATAGAAGCGGGGCATGTGGATGTTCTTGAGTTGAAGTCTTGGAAGAATACTTGTATCTTCAAAGGATTTCGGTCTTAGAATACTTGTATCTCCAAAGGACTTCAGTCTTCAAGCGTGGTCAGGATGCTTGTATCTTCAATGGACTTCGGTCTTCAAGCGTGGTCAAGATGCTTGTATATTTAATGGACTTCAGTCTTCAGAACTTTGATATGTTTGAGGAGTTATGTTCTTCAGATCCTTGGAGCTTCAAACTTCAGGTCTTCAGAGAGATTTTACCTTCATTTCCTCCAACCTCAAATGAAGAGGTAGAGCCTCTATTTATAGAGGTTTCTTATGGTCCTTACATGGGCTTGGGCCCAAATTGGGTGTGGTTGGTCCATGAGTCTGGCATTTGGGTCCAATTAATTGGATTTGGGTCTAATTTGACATTCGGGTCAAATTCAACCCATTTCTGGGCTTAACTTAATTTTAACCCAAATAATAAAATCATATTGGGTCAAATTAATCTTATCTGAATTCAACGGTCATGATGAAACCACGTGATGTGATTGGACTTTGTCTTCAACTTCAGGACACATGTCCACTCATAATTGATCCTAAATTTGATGATTTGGAATTTGGTAATTAATTTAGTAAATGACGTGGCAATTTGTGATCGGTCCAAAATTTCTCCTTCTACAAATATCTCCTTTTCAAGATTTATGCACACTTACGGGTGGGTGAATCTCGAAAAAGATGAAGTTGGGATCATAATTCAAATATATTTGTTCTTGAATTTGATCTCAATTGATGTGTTAGTCAAACTATGAATAGCTTGAATTTGGAATAAAATTTGGAATATGACCAAATTTTAATTTGAGATTTTACCCCAATTTGATTTGGATTTGAGATAAAATTTGAGAAATGTCCAAATTTTAATAAAAGATGAATGGAGATTTCTTTTCCTATCTACAATTTATTTAGATTGAAGATAAAAACAAGTTTGGATAACTTGAATTTGGAATAAAATTTTGAATATGACCAAATTTTAATTTGGGATGAATTTTAGATATTTCCCACAATTTGATTTGGAAATGAGGATAAGAACCTAAATTTGGATGAGTTTGATATAAAATTTGGAAGATGCCCAAATTTGAATTTTACATTAATTTGAGATTTTATAATTAAGACTTGAGAATAAAAACGTGTTAATTTGGATGATTTAGATTTGGGATAAATTTTGGAATATGTCCAAATTTTAATATGAGATTTTATATACAGTTTAATCTCAAATTCAACCATTTTATTTTGAATAAAATTTGGAGTATGGTCAAATTTTAATTTAAGGAAAAATTTTGAGTTGTATCTCCAATTTAATTTGGTTAGGAGATAAAAATTTAGAAATTTGATTTAGTATGAAATTTGGATTATGGCCAAATTTTTAATTTAAGAAAAAAATTCAAAATTTATACACAATGAGATTTGATTTTGAATAAAATTTAAAATATGTCCAAATCTTTTAAAGATAAATTTGAGGACAAAATCTAATAAAATTAAATTAAATAGAGAATTTGTTTAATTTAATTTTTTAAAAATTTAATTTGATATTAAGATAGAATCAAATTAGAAAATCTAATAAAAATCTAATATTTTTAATCAAATCTTTATTTTATTTGGATTTCTTGATTTGTTACCGAGCTTGGGAACCTCTACAAATAGGACCCTAAACCCCTCCATTATTCTCATCCTCTTCTCTTCTTCTACACTTTCTTTTCTCTCCTTTTTCTCTTCTTCTTCCAACATTTTTCTTCTTCTTCTTCTTCTTTTTTTAATCTTTTCTTTCTTTCTTTCTTTCTTTTCTTTTTCCTTTTCTTTTTCCTTTTCTTTTTCTCTTTCTTTTGATCTTTTCTGTTTTGTTTTTTTTCCAAGTGAAGCCACACTTAAATTTTGGAGATGAAACGAACCCGTACTTGATTTTTAGAGATGAAGCGAAGCTGCACTTGACTTTTGGAGATGAAGCGAAGCTGCACTAGACTTCTAGAGATGAAGCGAAGCCGCATTTGACTTCTGGAGATTAAGCGAAGCCAAATTTGACTTCTGAAGATGAAGCGAAGCCACATTTGACTTCTGGAGATGAAGCGAAGCCGAATTTGACTTCTGGAGATGAAGCGAAGCCGTACTTGACTTGTGGGGATGAAGCAAAGCTTCGCCAGACTTGTAGGGATGAAGCGAAGCTCCGCAAGACTTGTGAAAATAAAGCAAAGCTATGCCAGACTTGTAAAGATGAAGCGAAGCCACGCTAGACTTTAGACTTTTGAAGATGAAGCGAGCCACACTAGACTTGTGAAGATGAAGCGAGCCACGCCAGACTCGTGAAGATGAAGCGAGTCACACCAGACTTGTGAAGATGAAGCGAGTCACGCCAAACTTTTGAAGATGAAGCGAGTCACGCTAGACTTTTGAAGATGAAGTGAAGCCATGCTAGACTTTTGAAGATGAAGTGAAGCTGCATCATGACTTTGGAGATAAAACGAAGCCCCGCCATCAGTTTGGAGATGAAGCGAAGCCACGACACGACTTTAAAGATGAAGTGAACCACGCCAGACTTTGGAGATGAAGCAAAGTCGCGTCATGATTTTTGGAGATGAAGCGAAGTCGTGCCATCAGTTTGGAGATGAAGCGAAGCCACGCCATAACTTTGAAGATGAAGTGTACCACGCCAGACTTTGGAGATGAAGTGAAACCGCATCATGATTTTGTAGATGGAGACATTGAAGATGGAGCCGAGCCATGCACACCGACCATGAACTTGAAGATGAAGCGGAGTCATGCGCACCGACCTTTGCATTGAAGTTTAGAATATTGGCAAATCCTCCGCATTTGAGATTGGCGAAGGATCGATGAATCCTCTGTATTTGAGCTTGAAGTATCGATGAATCCTTTGCAATTAAGTTTGATGAAGCATCAGTGAATGCTCTGCACTTGAGTTTGATGAAGCACCAATGAATCTTTGGCAGTAGGCTTGAATTTGTGACTTTGAGCATGAAGATGGCATTACAAAGCCTCCAAACTTAAGTATGAAGACAGAGCATCGATGAAACCTCTGAACTTGAAGATGGAGGAGCATCGATGGAATCTCTGCACTTGGAAGATGGAAGAGCATCAATGAAGCCTTCGAATTTGTAGATGGGCATTGAAGAAGCCTCAGAACTTGAAGATGGAGGGAATCGACGATGCTTCTAAACTTGAAGATGGAGGAACATCAACGAAGCCTTTGAACTTTGAGATGGAGGGACACACAATCCAACCCTTGAACTTGGAGATGGAGAAACAACAATGCAACCATCGAATTTGGAGATGGAGAAGCATCAATATAACCGTCGAAGTTAGAGTTGTAAAAGTAATAGTACAACCCTCAAACTCGGAGATGGGGAAATAGTAGTGCGACCATCAAATTTGGAGATGGAAAAACAGCAGTGCAACCATTAAAGCAGCAGTCTGATCCTCAAACTTGGAGATGAAGACACAGCAATGCCAACATCTTGTAGAGGAGGCAGAACTGCAATAACGTTTAGAGAATGGGAGAAGCTGCAAGGAATATTATGTTTTAGGGGAAGCAGGGAAGTCACACCAAACTTGAACTTCAAAGAGAAATAAATGAAACATCCAAATTGGACTTCAAAAAGAAAGTGGTGAAGCCTCCAAATTTGACTTCGAAGAGGAAGCGAAGCGCCATTCCAAGTGTGTGCTTTTAATTTACTGTGTTAGCTCCTTAAAGGGATGCATATCTTCAATTTGTTGTGTTACCCCTAATAGGGATGAACGTCTTCAATCTGTTGAATAGCGCCATACATTGGGTGATTGGGGTACTAATTTTTTATGGATTGAACTTAAATTTCTTTAAGTTGCCTATGTACTATTGAAGAAAGGGATCAAGTCATGACATAGTTCAAATGTTTTTTTTTGTTTGCTGAACTGAACTTGAAGTTTTTTTCAAGTTGCCTACGTACTCTTTACAATGATAGGGATCAAGTCATAACGTAGTTCAATTGTTTTTTTTATTGGACTGAACCTGAAGTTTCTTTCAAGCTGCATACGTATCCTTTACCATGATAGGGATCAAGTTATAATGTAGTTTAATAAGTATTTTTTTTTATGATGACTGGCCCTAAATTTCTCTAAGTTGCCTACGTACCCTTTATAATGCCAGGGATCAAGTCGTAACGTAGTTCGTATGAATATATTTTTTTAATGCGCGATTGAACTTAAATTTCTTTAAGTTGCCTATGTACCCTTTATAATGATAGGGATCGAGTCGTAACGTAGTTCGTTCAATTTTTTTTTTTTTTTGGTTTTAGGGGGGTCGTTCACCTTTTAAGCTCATGTGGGCCAGGAGCATCATGCAGTTTGGGCTCTTGCAATAAGGAGCTTCTTTATTTAAACTTCAAAATCTCTTATTTCATCATGGTTTTGATCATTCTCTTTATTTGTAGGATTCATCAATATGATGAGTCTTGGCTTCACTATCAAGGAATCTTCTGTATTTATATTAATAAACAATTTCCTCATCATGCGTGCAGACGACTGTGAATCTTTTTGTCGTTATTTTCTTCATGAAATGATGTTGCCTTCAAAATTTTTATCCTTTCTTTATGTTGATCGCTTGTGGTCTTGAGACAATCAAAAGAAGATGTTGAGGGTTGATCTTTCTTTGATGTGAAGATACTCAACATCTTGAAAGCTAAAGTTTGAGTTGTAGTAGACATTGGACATTGGTTTCCTTCTTCTATCGTGGCCATACTCAATCTTTGGAAGACTGAAAATCGAGTAGTTGAAGCCTTGATACGATCGAAGATAGAAACTCTTTGCTTACTTTCTTTTGAATCATTGACTTCTTTAATAGTTATATGGTTGTTGTCAACTTCCACTATGCTGACAGCATGACATCTATTAACTTCTAATACTTCCTCTGAATGATTATTGAGAAAGATTTTTAAGAGAAATTCTGCCAAAGTTACTGGCCGTCGAAGTTGAGGAAATTCTCTGTCTTCTTCCTTAGCAGGCTTAGGCTTCCATGCCTCATTTTCTCTTTCTTTTTATGAGTCTTGTTCCTTCTTCTATAGCTTTGATAGGAGCACAACTCTTTTTGGGTGGAATTTGGCTGTCTTCTTTTTCGACGAGTCACATCTATCCACCTTTCATTGTCATCTTCAATAGTATCATCTTTGCTTCAGAAATCTGTTGTTAGAATCTCTTGTTGGAACCGAATGACTATAGGCTCAAAAGTCCCAAACTAGATGAAGCTTTCTCTTTGATCATGAGATGTAGACGGTGGGACACTTGAAGTCATCGCTACTGCTGTGTGATTTGTTTGAGCTATTTCATCAAGCTTCAACTCAATCTTCTTTTCATGAGCCAACTTTAGAATCAACTCCTTCAGCACGAAACACTTTTCAACTGGGTGACTAACGATTCGATGATACTTATAGTAGTTAGGATCATCTACTTTTCTTGCTTGTTTCAATCGCTTGCATTCCGGTAGTTAAATAAGTTATTTCTCTAATAATTGTTCCAACATGTCGGCAGTATCAGAGTCAGGGAATGGATAAACCTTCTCTTGTCTTTCTTTAAGAGTTGGGGGACGCTTCTGGTTGCCATCATGCTTTCTTTCAAACTTTGTTTCTTTTCCTTTGGAGGAAAATTTCAGCAGAGTCATCTGAATAACCATAGATTCTCTTGTGGCACTACTCATGATCTCTTCAGTGCCCTTAATTTCTTCCTTATCCTTTCTTTCTTTAGGGACTAGGAAATCTTTAGTACCCTATTGGCGATGCTCAGCTCCATATCAGGAGCTTGTATTGCCAACTCCTCAAATGTACGAGGTTTTATCCCTTGTAGAATGTAGAGAAGTTTCCAGTGCATGTCTTGAGTACACATCTCCAATACAGATAATTCAGTGAATCTATCTTTGCAATCCAGACTTAGAGCTCTCCATCCGTTGATGTAGTCGTTAACCGACTCTTCTTTTCGCTGTTTTGTGTTCGTCAGCTCCATCATGCTAACGGTGCGCCTTGTGCTGTAGAAGCGGTTAAGGAAATCCCTTTCTAGCTGTTCTCAACTGTCAATCACTTCTAGCTCCAAATTAGTGTCCCAGTCAACAACATTCCCTTTTAAGGTTTGACAAATTGCTTGACTAGCAGGTCTCCTTAAATTCCTGTATTTTCACAAGTTTCAATGAAATGAGCAACATGTTGTTTCAGATTGCCCTTTTAGTCGAACTCCTGAAACTTTATAGGTTGATACCAGCTGGCATTCTCAAGTTGTCAATTCTATTGGTATACGGATTGGAGTACAATTCCTTTATATTGGACTCTTATGGAGGTTGTGATCATATCCTGCAGCTGTTGAACTGATAGGGTGGCAACAAAGGTAGATTTCACATTGGTCTTCCTGCAAGACAGTCTTTCCTTTGTCATTGGCTTTTGTAGCTGGAGATTGACTCGACTCAGCAGTATTTTAAGCCTATATCTGATCTCTTAAAGCAACGATTTCATGATCTCACTCCTCTACAGCCTTCATTAGGAGATTTATTTTCCTTTTCATCTCTGCCATGGCTAACTTAGTCGTTACATCAGCCATCATGACAGACACTACGTCAAGGTATGATTCTTCCTTTAATTGGTTAGAAGCAGAGGCAGAGTTGTCAAACAAGAGATTTTCTCTTATGATGATCTCGCCTTTAGAAGATTCCATCAGCTGCTCACAGATTTTCTCGCGAAGACAAAACCTTGTTCTTGCTCCTGCATACTCTCCATTGAATGGTTGCAGGTGACAAGTCCTATGTAGGTATTGTTTGCAGCAGTTGCTTTGGATGCATTTTTCTTTGGTGCCATTAGTTTAATTGACCTTTGGGCTTGTTCATCTTCTTGGATGATCGCCCTTCGAGCTTGTTGATCTTCTTGGACGATTAGTGTTTGTACGAAGCTTCTAGAGAAACTTGTTTCGTGGAGTTGAACTTAAGTTAGTTTGATGTTGATGTTAATTTGATGCAATGTGGTTCAATCTCTAGTGCTTGATCCTCTGATTCTCTCTCGGTTGAATATGTATGCTTGATGTATAGAAGCGAGGTGTGTGGATGTACTTGAGTTGAAGTCTTGGAAGAATGCTTGTATCTTCAAAGGACTTCGGTCTTCAGAATACTTGTATCTCCAAAGGACTTCAGTCTTCAAGCGTGGTCAAGATGCTTGTATCTTAAAGGACTTCGGTCTTCAAAACTTTGATATGTCTTCTGATCTTCAGAGCATTAGTGTCTTCTGATCTTCAGAGCTTTGATATATCTTCTGATCTTTAGAGCTTTAGTGTCTTCTGATCTTCAAAGCTTTGGAGGAGTTATGTTCTTCAGATCCTTGGAGCTTCAAACTTCAGATCTTCAAAGAAATTTTGCCTTCATTTCCTCCAACCTTAAATGAAGAGGTAGAGCTTCTATTTATAGAAGTTTCTTATGGGCCTTACATGGACTTGGGCCTAAATTGGGTTTGGTTGGTCCATGGGTCCAATTAATTGGATTTGGGTCTGATTTGACATTCGGGTCAAATTCAACCTATTTTTGATGTTAACTGAATTTAAACCTAAATAATAATAACAAATTGGGTCAAATTAATCTTATTTGATTCAATGGTCACGATAAAACCACGTGGCGTCATTGGACTTTGTCTTTAACTTCAATTCGAGACATATGCCCACTCTTAATTGGTCCCAAATTTGATGATTTGGATTTTGGTCATTAATGTAGTAAATGACGTGACAATTTGTGATTGGTCCAAAATTTCTCACAGTATGTACAATCCAAAACATTACATTTTTATTGTTAAGCAACTATTTGGTTCCTATATTTTTATTTTTGAATTCCGAGTTTAATTTCCATTTCATTTTAAAAATTTGGTCCCGTTTGATAACCATTTTGTTTTTGAAAATTAAGCCTATAGACACTACATCTACCTTCAAATTTCTTCATTTGTTAATTATTTATTTTTACCAATGATTTAAAAAATCAAACCAAAATTTGACAATTAAAAAAGTTGCTTTTAAAAAGTTTTTTTTTTTTTTTTTTTTGTTTTTTGTTTTTTGTTTTTTGATTTGGTTAATAACTCAACCATGGTACTTTAGAAAGATACAAATGATTTTAAGAACTAGGGAGTCAATATGCTTAACTTTAAAAAACAAAAACAAAAAACAAAATGGTAACTAAACGGAACCTAAATTGTAGGCTTTTGTCTTCAAGTTTGTATTAATACTTAAGTTTGAATCTTAGCAATAAATTTCAATTAATTTATTTAAAACAATTATGATGTGCAATTTTTTTTGACTAATTTTAATGGCTATGAAAATTTAGTGAAACTGACTCAATTATAATTAATTATAAGACACCGTTCGTTTCATAAGTTTCATTTTTTGTTTTTAGATTTTGAAAATTAAGCTTATTTCCTCTCCATTTTGTACAATGATTTGCATCTTTATTAATTACAATGGTCGAATTCTATTCCAAATTCTTAAAAAAAAAAAAAGTTTTTAAAAGTTCTACTTTTTTTTTTTTAAGTTTCAAAATTTGTTTAGTCTTTTAAACCATTGGTAGAAGGTAGGTAACAAAGGAAGAAATTTGGAGGTGGATGTAGTGCTGTAGGCTTAATTTTTAAAAATAAAAACAAGAAACCTAAATGTTACCAAAAGGGACCTAATAAAAAATTATCGTAAAGGAACAAAAGTGCGTATTAATGAAAACACAAGGGTAAAAATATAAAAACCTTCAAACCTAGAACCAAATGGAAATTAAATTTAACCCTTAAGGGAAAACATGATTCTACATCTAGGGACCAAATAAGCTCAAAACTTAAAGTACATATGTAACACTTTTAAAGTTAAAGACTAAACAGAAAATAACTCAAATAAGTGACAAAACATATAGGGTTGTTTGGGGCATAAAATTTATTATAATAGTATGCGATCATTATAGGTCTGAAAGGTTGAATAGCTTATGATTAGGGTGGATGGTAAAGGATGAATAGCCTGTGTTTAGGGTGCATGGTAATTTAGCCTGAGTTGAAGAAGTGTGTGTTTGAGGTGTAAAATATTTTAGTCTCGGTTTAGGAAGTTTGTGTGTTAGGGTGCTCATGATTTGTTTAAATGGAGTTTTGACGTTTGGGCTTAAGTTGGTCATTTCTTTCTCTTTTCTGCTTAAGTTGACCATATCTTTTTCTTTTCTTTCTTTTATTATTATTGTTGTTGTTGTTGTTGTTGTTGTTGTTGTTGTTGTTGGGGCCAAGAGAATCGTCATCGCTTACGATCTCTAATTGAACAAAAAATATTTATAATCACTGAACCACTGCTTATACCACTGGGTAGCACAAGTAGCAAGTACGGGGTCGAACCACAAAAAGGCCAAGAATTAAATCTCTCTCAAGTTAATTTGACTGTGGAAATCAGTAAAAACGGGGAGTTTTATTATTGATTGACAAGAAAACTATATACATAAATTAAAATGCGGAAAAGTAAGATAGATCGAGAAAAAGAGATCGAACACATGAATACCTTCGCCAGTTTAGAGATCGTAGGACTTTCTATGAATCTAATCATCGATTAATTATGAAACCAACCTTGAATTAACTATTTCTTAACCCTAATCGAATGTAGGGACAATCTATAAAAACTCCCTAACAAAAATCAACATTTCGTTATCTCTAAATTAACTAAGCTTGTTACAAAGAAAATTTACTAAGCTAATTACATTACATTCATGGATTGATTAAGACATTAAGCAAGAATGGCCAATTCTATCCTAATACATTTTTAATCTTTAGGTTTTGTTTTCAATTAGGGGATCCTAGATAGGCTAGAAATCATGTCATAATTAAAACTAAAACTTATTGCTACTGAATTGATCATACTTTTAATGCAATTACATACATCTAAAAGACACACATAGCAAAGACAAACATAGAAGAAGTCGAGTCATCAATTCATCAATTCTATATGCTTGTGCTAGAAATTGAATCAAAGAATGGACGTAATAAAGAAATAGAAAGATCCAATAAAAATCCATAACAAATCTCATAAAATTCAAGAAAATCCCTACAAACCTAAAAACTCCAATGTCATGACCTTTAATAGTTCATCAAATATGACTCTCCAAGATTTAACAAATACTACTCAAAATTAAAGGAAATCTCATGAGTTTTGGCCTGGAATGGCCAAAATCGAGTAACATACTCTCTAAGATGACCTAACTCTTCTCCCTTCTTATCTAATTCGGAAAGAAATAATTTTTATTCAGTCACAACATTGCAACGCTAGTAGGAGCATTGCGATGCTTTTGTCGATCCAACCCTCCAGCGTTGGATTAGAGGTGCGATGCTACGTGTAATGCTTCCATGCGATGAGCGCGTGCACGAATGTGTTTGTGTTCTGTTAACCTTTGCAACATTGCAACACTAGGGGTAGCGTTGTGGCGCTGCCTTATATATGAGCCTATTGCCTTACAACGTTGCATTATAGCGTCGAGTGAGGGTTGCAACGCTCCGGTCAGGGGTATTTTGGTCATTTCTCCTCCTTCGAAGTATAATGCTCAAATTACCTTCAAATTGGTTCAAATTGACCTCATTTGATATCTTAAGCTCAACTCTACCTCTTTAGTGCTCAATACCTACAAAATAGCATAATTAACATGTAAAATTCATTAATGATCCTAAATTAAGCCTAGGGAAATAGTACTTTTATAGCTCTAACAAACACTCCCAACTTAATTTTTGCTCGTCTCGAGCAAGGTAGAAACATACTTTGAAGCAAAAACATGTTTACTCAAATTGTTAAGATTGTTACTTTAGTCTCAATAGTCAATTAGAATGAAATTTGTAACCAAGAATAAAATTTGATTTCAACCAATCAATGAAGCGAAATTTTAAGAATGATTCTAAATCTATTCATGCATGAGTGAGCCTAGAGTTTTGCTAGTTAAGCTTACAAGACCCGGAAAGATTTTATAAGGTTCTCAATCTGTTTTTTTTCCTACTCTGGTCGATTATGTACTTTAGACATACCAAACTTACAAAAAAAGAGGGTAAGACTAAGACAAGGGCCCATAAACTCTCGCACACAAAACATAGTAGACATTTGTTTTACTTAGAGGGCTAGCTTTCACACTCAACCGCCAGGAACCTATCCACTCTTTTCTTGCAGGGCCCTAACTAGATACGACAGAGGTAGCTTTTTTCACCTTTATCCATGCACACACACACATACACACACACACACACACACACACACACATATATATATATTTTTGCAGGCAAGCTAGTAATTTCCTTATTTTTTTTTATTTCATGAAAGAATTTAATGTCACAAGAATAATGACTTAAAGATGCATGAGAGACGAGAATTTTTTTTTAAGTTGGGCTAAAATTCATGATTATGCTTTCATAATATTATTTCATGCAAAATTTTTTCACAGGAAGAGTACATCATAAACTATCATCATAACAACTAAACAACAAAGCAAGCAAACATTTAAGCATACAAGCATTGTCCGAGCACAACATAAGTGCCACACCCTTCCCCAGATTATCCTCTTAATCCAAGAAGAGATGTGAAGATAGCAATTTCCAACCTTCTTATTGTTGGGTTGTGTGTCCTAAAACTTGCAGTTTGTAAAGTTAACACATTCTATTATCAATAAAGATGTTATTCAACATTTCTTCAATAAAGTTGTTATTGAATCTTTAAATTGCATTCGTAAAGTCTAAATCCAATAAACTAAGATCCATGGCTATTACATAAATACTTGAACTTTATGTAGAGACATAAAGATGGATCAAGTTTGAGTAAACCAAAATGGTCTATAGTATACGAATAAGGTTGGGTGCCCTATTCTGGTAACACTATTGGATGCGACATACTCTGTAACAATTACAGGTTGTTGTAAGGGTACTACAAACGAAGTGATCCTAATTCGTTCATATTTTGACATGAGGAGTGAAGGCATCCTATGCAATGAGTTTGCATAAGATCGGACTAAGAAATAAGTCACTCTTAGTTTATAACGCTTTTTACTATTTAAGACTGACTATTTCGTTTAGATGACCTAGGTAACTCGATCTTAATCCTGAGCTAACTATGAACTCCTGTTTATTCAGGATTATCCTTAGATTTGTATAGGTAAGGGTTGGCTCAACAGCGCTAGCTCAATAAGCCTCCCATTTTAGGGGTAAGATCGAATAGATAGCTGGGGACATAGGGTGCAAAACGGAATTCACGCCTACTCGATTTAGGGATAGGAGAAAGGTTGTTCTCTTAAGTACTAAATCCAAGTTTTGAACAAGGGGCCCATCCCTCTCATTTTCCCAAGAGGGATCCAGTTTAGTGATTGGATCGTAAACCAATTGTTTATTAGAGGATCAGTAAGAACTTAAGGAACAAGACGTAATATCGAGGGTAAAACAACATATTAGCCCAATCATTATTATGAACAACCTATGAAGGGTCGACTTACTGATTATGGTTAAATCATGTGGACACAAATATATCTACATTGGGGAGAGTGCAACTATCGAGTTATAGTGGTATGACTTGATAGTTAACGAATACTGATTAATTTGGTCTAAAGAGTTTTAACCAATTAATCTTAAACATTGGAGCTCATAATCTGTAGGTCTATAAGGTCCCTCTACTAGCTCGTAAAACACGAACAACTTGAATTAATAAATTGAATGAATTCAGAATGTTATCAATTTGAATTGTTCAAATTGAATTTCAATTTAAAAATGTTCGAATTGAAACTTAGGGTTTGACTTTTAAAAAGTTCAAAATCAAATTAGGGTTTGTGTAATTATATTTGATATAATTAACTAAAGTTTAATTTGTTGAAATTAAATAAAATTGAGAATATATAATATTCAAATATTGATTTAAATATCAATTACATGAATAGGATTCATGATTAAAATTAAGTGTGTGATTAATTTGATATTTGATATTAAATAAATTAATTAAATATGTTTAATTAATTAAAATGAAATTAATTTTCATTTTAAATAAAATTTAAGAAATTGATTTTGTAATTTAGATTTGATTAATTGAGAATTAATTAAATCAAAATTTAATTAATTATAGAATTAATTAAAACAAATTGGAAATTTGGAAATTGGGGATTTAGTGGGGGTTTCCCACTTTTCTCAAGCATGAGGTGTTTCTCATGCAAATTCACACAAATCCCACCATAAGCATGAAGCAGCTGCTGGCCAATGATGTTGCTAATGAGTGCTTGCATGGTGAAGGTTAATAAAACGCTGAAAATTGAAGAAGAAAGAGAGATTTTTTCAGCTGAATTTTTTTTTTTTCAGACTTCTTCTCCCTCTCCAAAACCTTGATTTCTGACTTCACAAATTAACTCAAATTCTAGTTCCACCACTCAAATTCAAGGTTGAGAATAGTAGAGAAGATCTCTTGGTGGTTCACTATCGATTTGGAGCTGAATTAACGTGAAGAGCAACTTGGATTTGGGAAAGTTCATCAAAGGTATGATGAAAATGAAACCTACTTTGTTTTTCTACAAAAGCATGCTTTAGAATTCAAATTAAATGTAGAGTGCTTACTGATTCTCTTTGCTTCCATTGCATGCTTTTATATCTTATCAATTGGTATCAGAGCATGATTTAAAGCACTCAATTAGTGTTAATATAAGTTTTGGTGGGTGAATTTCTGAAGTTGCATGTGTTTGGACTAGTATGGATGGTTTTTCAGCTTTGGCATTAGATTTCTCTTTAATTTCCAATTTAAATTTGTAATTGGCTCTTGGTTGATGAGCTTATATGGGTGCTCTAGAGTCTTTAATTTATTTGGAGTCATTAGAGTCCGAATTAGGCTGTAATTTAGAGATTGAAGCAAGCAAGGTTGAGTAAGCAACCCAAGAGGATTGCATTCTGCCCAGGCAACGTTGCAACGTTGCGTTCGGGCGTTGCAACATTGTTCATCCCAGCCGAGCAACATGCGGTTCGATTTGGTTCGCACGGGAAAGCTTCTAGTTCTTTCGGTTCAACACAATTACGGTCCGGTTCAACACATTTTGGACCGGTTCACCCTTTTTTGATGCCTTGGAGGTCTGGTTCGAGCGGTTCGGGTCGGTTCGGGCGGTTATACACCAAATTGTGCTGTTTTTGGACCAATTTTGTAATAAATTAGTTATTATGCTTGCTTAAGATGCCGCAGTTGAACCATATCTGTATTATTTAAATAATTATGCATGTGATGTATGTTGTATTTAAATTTAAATATGTTTGTGCATATCGTATGCCATTTAGATTTTAAGTCCCACCATAGAAAGCATGTTACATTCATTATATATATGTTACAAATTGTTATAATGTATAGAATGTATGTTTAGGGTTTCAGTTATGTAATATAACTGTTATATTAAATTGGAATGTCTTTGGTATATGTTGTAGATGTAATAGCATGTTTAATTTTTATAAGTTGTTATAAAATTGTATTAGACATTAAAATCCATAATAAAGATAAGTTGCATGCTCACGTAGGTTAATCACCTATTTTAATAAGTTAAAATATGTCGAGATCTCCTAAAACATGGCTACAAACTTGATAACCAGTAGAAATACACGTTATTATAGCTCAAATAAGTAAAACAATGAGAGAATGTGACGGTAAAATAAGCAATATCATGTCCAAAAGTGCTAAACTGAAAGGAATTGCTATCGCCGCCCATCGCATAAAAGCAGTTAATTTACTTATTTTGTGCAGGAAAAATGCAATGGCGCAAGTAAAATTGCGATCCAAGGGAATTAGGTATCAGCGCGCTTGAAGATTGCGATCGCAAAGCCATGTGATCATATGCGATCGTGAGAAGCTTATTAAAAAAGTGACAGCATAATATATCATGATGGGATGGAAAGCTGATGATGGTCGAATTTGAATTTAGTTAACAAGCTATTAACGCCACACTGTAGCAAGTACACTAAACTTTCGGTGACCATTAATCGGCGTATCAGAGCAGGAGAATTAATACTGCCCATCATTGCAATTCATTAGAGAGAAAGGCTGCTTCACCTTGAGCTCTATAAATATCGAAGGCCACCAGTGTAAAAGGGTAAACAACGATATATATTTCTACTTCTATTCATGTACATTGTAAACCCTGAACTCTAAGTTTCCTAGATAAGCAAGTTTAGCTAAAGGAATGTTATATTAAATATTTGATAAGTAGAAATCCATGTTTATTTGCATGAGTTATGGAGGAAGGGATGGAAAAACACATTAAATGAGGGAGCTCACTAATTGGTTTTGGCTGGAAGCACTAAGTGCGGGGTGATGTGGCGGTTTAATCTTTGAACTTGGGAGGCGACAGGAAGATTAAAAGGAAGTGGAATTTTAGATGCTTGGTTTCGGCAAATCGCATGAGCAAATTTGTGAAATCAATGCCATTTAAAAGATGGGAGAATTTAGGTTTAGAGGTTATCTTTCTGGAGAAAGATTTTAGGAGGAGAAGAACAAAAAGTAAAGAATTTGCAGAAGGGGCAGATTCTAGGTTTAATCAGGACCTGAGGAGAATATTAAAATATTTAGGCTAAACTACAAAGAATTTTCGATTGATATTTTAAGTTAAGAAAGATAACTCAATTCTAAGCAAGTTTGTAGAAGGAAGTTTCTTGAAAAAAATTCTAGATTTTGAGTTATGAATTTTTGAAATTGAAACAGGAAATTTGTGTGTAAGCAGACAGTTGCTTGGGAAGATCAAGAAAATAGCTCACCGTAGAGAGCTAGAGAGAGAAAAGGAGGATGAGGATCAGGTTCAGGCTGATAATCTCGCTGATTTTTGTGCTAAATATCGCTCAAGAAGGAAATCTCGCTGGAACTTTAGGCTGAATCTCATTGGTGAGGAAGCAAATCTAGCTTGAGGTGGTAAGTCTCGCTAGGTTGAGATCTTACTAGTGAAATGCTTGATCTCGCTCATGAGGATAAACTCGCTAATAATACTAATTTTGTTGGTGAAAGTTTCATTAGTAAACGAACTATCTGAGGTATTTTGCTGAGAATTCTAAGGAATTTAACCAGGAATTATGTCCTTTCAGGCCAAGAAGAGCTAGGAGAGGCGTATAAACCGTTAAGAGCCCTGACGAGCTGTGAGTGACTAAATGAACTTAATGCTTTCAATACTTATGCAATAAGACCATGTAAGTTACGGTGATGTTGGTGATGAATTTATACTACCTCAAGCAACAAATGGTTAATGAATAGCTTAGCATATCTTCTCCAGCTTGTATATGTTTTAACGCAGGCCAAGGTATGTTGTGAATTCATTACAAAAGTTAAGTTTCTAATGTTGAAGCATGCGTTTTGGAGGAAGAATATGATAGAATGAGTCCTTACGTAAATGGCATGTAACGAAACTTAATTTGATGCTAGGAAATAACCCGGTATTGAAGGACACGGAGAAGGTATCTAGGTAATAGCACCTAAGATATTGACAATACTTAGAAAACTCCACGTGCACGTAGGTAGTTCTGAATGAGAGGTCGAAGTATGGATCTCCTAAGCCATATACCACCAAAGGGAGGTTGAAGTATAGGTCTCTTGGCCGGTAACAGATGTTGGGAGGTAGAGCGATGTAGGCTCATTCTCAACTAAGGAATAATGTTGTTTAATGATGTCTAAGAATGGTTATCAATGTTTATGTTTAGAGGAAGTTGCTTGAGATTCTCATCGGTATATTTACTTGTTTATAGTGATATAATGCATGGTGTAATGTGATTCTATAGTCACTTACTGGGCGACTAGCTCACAGATTTTCTATGTTTTTCTTTTCCAGGTAGCGGTCAGATTCCTCAAGATTGATCTTGCTACTGCTTGCCATTGAAAGGCCCGACTTGTTAAGAAGAACTTAGGTTGATGGTCTGTTTATGTACACATGTTTTGAGAGGGACTAGGGCTTTGTTAGTGATGTTTGGGCCTAACTATAAATGTTTTTCCCGTAGATGTTACGTCATGGCAATTTGCATGTGTTTATATAATCTTATGTAGAACCTTAAAAAGGTATGCTGTGTGCGTACATTATTAATGTTTAACAGTTGGTATTTAGGTTAGAAGGCTAAGGTGGTGAGTGCTGGCAGTAGGGCTAGTAACTACCACTGTCATATCCTTTTCCAGATTAAAAGGGTAGTCTGGGAAGGGGTGTGACATACATACTCGTAAATATACTTAGAAGATGGAGACGAACAAGGAGATGAGGAAGCCAAGCAATCATTCTCGGATAGATTTAGAGACTGCCGAAAAGCATTACAAAGGGAGAGAGGGCCAACACTTATGAGAGCAAGAATACACATCAAAAATAGAGTTGGAGTGAAAAAGAACAGTGTAAAAGGCCACGGGAAGCAAGGCATTGCTTACCGGGCTTCTTATCTCTCAATTCCATTTGCTATTTTGTATTCAGTACTTTATTTATAGAAAATGGAAATCTCATTTCAATCTATGTTTTATCTCTCCATATTCCACATGAGTAGCTAAATTTCTGAATGGATTGATAAGTACTTAGCTAGCATGACTTAAGATTTACATTTTATGCGATCATCTTGTCTTATGTATACGTCATTCATCCTTTAGAGATACTTGAGAGAGTACTCTAAAGTTAGAATCTAGACTTGAGAGATTCAGATTAGAATCTAGGCTTGAGAGAGTCAGATTAGAACCGCATAAGCAAGAAATAGAAACTTATACATAAGTTCTATTGCTATTAACACATCGCATGCACCTAGAAATAGGATATGATAGTATGCGGTCACCTTGTTTTATGTATGAATCATTCATCATTGCATAGACAAGAATAGAGGCTTAAACATAAGTCCTATCGACTTTTTCGTATACATCGCATGCGTTCTAGAAATAAGAATTATGGCATTTTTCATTGAGAGATGATGTGCTGTTATTTGTGTGTAGTGTGATTGCATAACTTGTGCATAATCTTAGGAAGTGTTAGCTAAACCCCTTCGTCGCATACTCATTGTAACTCTTGATTTCATCAACTCTGCATTCAACTCCATTGTACAGGAAAAATTCTTTATCAAAATACCACCCATTCATTTGTTTTCATCACCGCAAGAGAATCAAAGTGACTGTCGCATACTTACTTCGTAGTCCTTGTGTTCGACCCTGAACTTACCAGGAAACTTAATAAGGCTTATACTTGGGTCTTATTAGGGAAACTTGCATGTTCATCGCATAACACACATCACCGTAAACTCACACCATAATCGCATCACAATTCACACGCATCAAAACTCAACCGGTATATAATCCTGTCTAAGGTTGGAGGTACTTAAGTTGACGGTTTATGGAACACCTCTTACCTGAGGATTAGGGCTGAATAATTGAGCGTTGTTAATCGGTTTTATAAGCGTACGTTAGTGGTATGAGGTAATAAAACGGTTTATCATCTAGACATCGTAGGTTTAAATCCATTTATAAATGTTATACTTGGATAAACCACATAGACTTAGGGGTGTTTAATTAGCTGAAATGAACCTAAGTATAAATTCACCCAAATTAATAGTAGAACACTTTAGTGGGAGTTTAATAACTTATATGATAAAGTTATTAGAACACTGCGTTGTGGATTGGCTATGCTGGATACATTAACGCATAACATGGCTGAGTCAGTTGCTTGCTTGTTCTCCGTATGCAATGGTCTGCTTATTTATCCATAATATCATTCCAAATTCACACATCTAGACTTCATAACTTAATTCTTACATTCGTTTAACTAAACTCATTTTAAAGTAAATGCTCTTAAATATCTTAACTTTTACTTACCTTAGAATTTAAGCATTACATCCTCTAAAATCAATTAGAAATCCCTCAGATTCTCCTTCAGTTGGCCGAGAATTCTTCAACTTTCAAAATCTTCAGATGGCATAACACTTCCTCATTTAGGTGTTAAACAAAGTTTTGGGAAAGCAGTCTCCTTCTTGGTTAAGCCTTTTTATACTTGAGTTTGCATGAAGAATTTGCTTAATTACTTGCCACCTGGCAAGCTTATCACTTTATGGACATCTGCAAAGCTACTTCTTGGCTTATTTACTCATTAATTAAGCTTAATTCTTCAACTCAACTTGATCGCATGACCTTGTGGTCAACTAAGCCTTCTTCCTTCAACGCAAGACCTTCTGCTGCACCACTTACCAGCTTAGCCCTCATTAATGGCATATAAATTTAATCGCATGGTGCCTCACAGTTCCAACGTGTGGAACCTTTCATTTTTCCTAAGTGTTAACTGTAGTGATTGGAATTCCCTGCAGCGGAAGCAATCAGACACATTAATCTCTAAATTTCGTTTTACAGAATGTTGAAAATTTAGAATGACGGAAACCATGGAAAAACATAAACCTAAGCATGCTTTCTATAGTGCAAATTAGAGAGGAAGAGATTAAGAAATCACTTACCCATTGAAGACCAATTCTTCACGTTCCTCTCCAATTCACGTCGTCAGCTCCCAATCTCACGAACACAACAATCGGACACCACTATGGGGTCTTCCCTATTTCTCTCAAGGACAGGAATTATGTAGAGTTGTGAGCTTGCACATAAGTTTGGCAGGAGGGAAGGGGAAAAGAATTGAGAGAAAAATTCTTCTCTATAAACAACATAGAGAGAATGAGAAGAACTAGAGAGAGAGTGAGAGGGAGAGAACTTTCTCTCTCTTCATTTGTTACATGAGAGAATAAGAGAATAAGGAGTGACGGAGTTGTAACTCCCTCCCCTTTATTAAATTTGAAATAATTAAATCCAAATTCTAAATTTGAATTTAAAATATATATGAACCACTTTAATATATATTTAAACTATATGTTATATCACAAATAACATATAACCTATAGTTAATATTATATCATATATAACATAAACTATAGTTTATTGTTCTCTCAAATAACTTAAGATATTAATATGAATCAAATTCATTTGAATTCTAACCTATAGTTTTTATATGAATCACATTCATATAAATAATAATTGAATCATATTCAAATTATAACACCGCTCAATAAAATATATAAATTTAAAATGAATCATATTCATATTAATTTTAACATATAGTTCCTATATGAATCATATTCATATAATTAATATTTGAATCATTTTCAAACATTTATTTCTCTCATAAAACTATATAAATTTAATATGAATCATATTCACATTAAATTATAACATATAGTTTTTATATGAATCATATCATATGATTAATATTTGAATCATATTCAAATATTCATTTCTCTCATAAAATTATATTTAAACTTAATATGAATCATATTCACATCAAATTTTAACAGATAGCTTTTATATAAATCATATTCATATAATTAATATTTGAATCATATTCAAATATTTATTTTTCTCATAAAAATGTATCAACATACATTATATTAATGTATCAATATACACTATTTATTTGTATCTTATACAATTAATTCCCTTTAATTAATTTGAACAATTCAAATCACACCAAAATTAATTTGATTCCCATCAGTCCTCATTGAGCTAATGAGGGGACTTTATGGACCTATAGATTGAAGCCCAAATGATATTAGATTCATTGATTAAACTCTTTATATCAAATTAATCAACATTCATTAACTGTCGGTCACTCTGACCGACAGCTGATCTCTTTGCACTATAGATATATTTATGTGTCCATTGGATATAACCAATCAACAGTGCATTGACCTTTCACAAATTGCTCGTAAGTACAACTGGGTCAAAGTACTATTTTACCCCTGTAGTTACATCTAACTTTTTAAGTACCACTGTCTCTAATGAACAATTAGTCATAGTTCAACTATGACCAAACCCCTCTTGGCCCAGGAGAGGGTGATGCACATCATTATTCAAGCCCCAGAATTAACCCTTAAGGGAGCTATTTATCTTCTTACCCTAACTATAGGAAATGAGTGAATTCATTTTTGTGTGTTCCTAGCTTCCCAATCAGATGAATCCCAAAAATGGTAGGCTTATTGAGTTGGCAGTCTGGCCACTCTCGCCCATACAAATCAAATGATTGACTTCATAGGCAGGAGTTCACAACTCACTCAGGATTAAGGTCAAGTCACTTATGGTCATCCTGGTGAAATGTAAGTCTCTTCTAGCAACGATGTTATAAAAAGAGACTTAATGTTTTGTGGTCCAGTCTTTATACAAACTATTATGTATAAGATACCCCTACTCACATGTCTTCACAAGAATGATCAGGATCAAATCATTTGTAATGCTTTACAACAATTGTAACAACTACAAAGAGAGTTGTATCAGTAGTGTTACCAGGATAAGGCATCAAACCTTATCCATATACTATAGACCATTTAGATTATCAGTTAAACATGATCCACTTGTATGGCTTCACATATATGTTTAAGTTACATTAGATAACTTTGGATCTTCAGTTAATGGATTATTGGACAAGTAATATAGCATTAATCAACCACTTATTCAACTAACGTAAAACTACGAGACTTTAAGGCATCCACCCCAACATTAACTTGTTACTACTTCCTCGAGAATGCAACATTCCATACTTAACATATTTTCTTGCCTTCTCCAGCTTACCATTGTTACTCTCCCCTCTCTATGCATGAACCAAGCCACAATCTAAACGCATGCAGTCATGGCTTCAACCTGACTCTGATACCAATTGAAGGAATCGGTGAAGGTTCTTGAACGGAAGTGGGAATCAGACCCAAATCCCAATTTTACAGAACATTTTATAGTAACAAAATAAAAACAATATGCATTAATTTAATTACAACATGCTAATAGAAAAAGAGAAAAAAGATTAAGAGATACTAAACCTTGAGGTTCTGAACTTCACGTATGATTCATCTTCTCGAAAAGGTCACGAACTCAAAACCTTAATTGTGACACCACCAATTAGAACCTTCTGTAATCTCTACTGGGATGAGAATCATAGGTGTTTGTGGGCTCTGTGATTTTGGAGAGAGAAAGAGATGGAAAAGAAAAGAGAGTGAGAGCCTGAGGACTTTTCTCAGAGATATTTTGTGTGTAGATAGGTTTTCACTTATTCCTTTGTCAAACTCTAGAGGAGGAAGAAGATGATGATTAACCAACAACTGCACTCTTCACACTATAGATATATTTCTGTATCCATTGGATATAACAAGTCAATAGTGCGATAACCCTTCGCCAATTGCTCGTAAGTATAACTAGTCCAAAATTATCTTTTTTCCTCTATAATTACATCTAACTTTTTAAGTATTACTGATCCCTCTAATAAACAATAAATCATAGTCCAAATATGACTAAACCCCTCTCAGGCCAAGAAAAGGTGTGACGCCACATCGTTCAAGCCCTAGAATCAACCCTCAAGGGAGAATTTGTCTACTTACCCCGACATTTGGGAAAGAGTAAATTTTTTCTTGTGTAGTTGTGTTCCTAGATCCCAATTTAGACGAATCCCTAAAATGGTAGGCTTATTGAGTGGGCGATTTAGCCATTCTCACCCATACAAATCAAAGGATCGACTTTATAGGCAAGAGTTCACAACTCATTTAGGATTCAAGTCATGTCATGTAAAAGCCAAACCCTAATTACTTTAAGTAATGTGATGTCTTCTAATGAGCTAAATAATGCCATATCTCATGAAGGATAGAAGATGGAATGTATAAAAAGCATATGAATGAGACCATGCCATCTAATGAGAAGTAGTGCTGAAGTAATATTGTGAGTGAAGTTACAAAAGGAAATTTACTAAATCCTAGCCCTTCATCACCAATAGTGGGCCAGGTGGCACAAGGAGGGCTCAGGCTAGATTTTGGTCAGTAATATAAGCAAGAAGGTTGAATTCATTGGGTCGGTTTGGACAGACTACTTAGGCTATTTGTGTAATTTCAGTGGCATTTGAAAGCTCTGTGTGTCTATTTTCTGTGTCTGGGTTTATGGAAGGAAAACTCGTTGGAATAAGGCCGAAGGGGCAAAATAAATACGAAGGGTTCGTTTTTTGGGTGAATCTAGGCCATCAGTGAAGAATTGAAGCTCCAGGGCGAATTACGAAGCGTTTTGAGCTAAAATTTGAGGCAATATTGTTAACTCAGTATAAACAACTTTGTAGAATGAAACTTTTTAAGATGAGGTCTGGAAATCGAGTTATATAATTTTGAAGGTTGAACTGGGAATTGTTGAATATGCAAGCAATTGCTTGAATTGGGGCCAATGATGAAATTTTGAATCTCTAAATTAAACAACGAGGCATTTTGAGCTGAAATTTTAAGGTAATGTTGCTAACTCAATTCTAAACATGTTTGTAGAAGGAAGTTTCTTCAAAAAAGGGTTGGATTTTGAGTTATGAATTTTTGAAATTGTAACAGAGGATCAGGGCATAAGCAGACAGCTGCTTAGGAAGATTAAGTAGGCAGCTAAAGAGCGAGAGTGAGCGAGAGCGAGAGGTGGATCTCGCTAGGGACGAAAATCTCACTGGTTTGCACTGAATCTCGCTGGTTTTGCACTGAATCTCGCTGGTTTGCGCTAAATCTCGCTGGAAAGTGCCAAATCTCACTGGGAATGGTAAATCTCGCTCATAAGGGTGGTCTCGCTCATGTGGGTGATCTCGCTCATGATGATTTTCTTGCCAGAAATAATGTTTTTGTTGATAAAAGTTCCATTAGTAAATAAACTATTTGAGGTATTTTGCTAAGAATTTTAAGTAGTTTAATTGGGGATTATGTTCTTTTAGGCAAAGAGCTAGAAGAGGCATATAACATGTTAAGAGGCTAACGAACTGTGAGTGACTAAGTAAACTTTAAGTTTTTTAATATTCATGCATATATGATCAAGTAAAGAACAGTGACATTAACATTGTATTTATACTTCTTCAAGCAATAAATTGTTGAAGAATAATTTAATGCATATCTCCCGGATTGTATATGTGTAGCACAGGCCAAGATATGTTGTGTAACCATTACAAAAGCTATGTTCTGATTTGATATATGCTTTCTAAAGGAAGGTTACGGGAGAACGAATTCTTGTGTAAATGAGTGACAATGGAATAGTTCTTGTGTAATACTAGGGTATGGAACTTAATTTGTTGTTACAAAATACACATTTGATACCGAAGGACGTTGAAAAGGTATCTAACCAATTTGGTACCGAAGGACACTTGAGAAGGTACCTAGCCAATTTGATACCGAAGGACTTTTGAGAAGGTATCCGACCAATTTGATATCGAAGGACGTTGAGAAGGTATCTCACCAATTAGGTACTGAAGGACACTTGAGAAGGTACTTGGCCAATTTGATACCGAAGAACTTTTGAGAAGGTATCCAGCCAAATTGATACCGAAGCACATATGAGAAGGTATCTTAACAACTCGATACTGAAGGACGTTTGAGAAGGTATCTGAGATGAAGTACCTAAGGATACTGAAGGACGTTTGAGAAGGTATCTAAGATGAAGTACCTAAAGATACTGAAGGACAATGAGAAGGTATCCTAGTCAGGTACATAAGGTACGATGGTACTCAGTTATAACCACGTACACGTAGGTAATACGACATCGAGAGATTGAGCAAAAGAGTTCTCCCCGATTAAGGTTGACGTTGAGGGTTAGATTTAGTAGTTCACTCTCAACTAAGGATAAAGGCAGCCGTATCTTCTCATAGACTAGAAGGATATTTTGGAATTGCTAATGCTTATGAATGTTTATCAACGCATGATATTTACTAATGTATGAGTTTTCCCAAGTATGTTTTCCATTCTAATGCATGCTAGTGGTTTTACAACCTAGTTCAATATGTTTTAAGCCAACTTATTTCACAAAGTATGAAGCATGCGTTATGGTTAAAGCTAAGGTTGAATGAAGCTTGACGAACTATGTTTTAAATACCTAAGGTTGTCAAAGTACATGTGTTGGTATTTCTAAACATAATGAATAGGGATACTGAAGGTAGGGAAGGTATCTGAATAAATGTACCTAAGGTGTTGACGGTACATAGCAAATTCCATGTGTATGTAGGTGGGTTTGAATGAGAGGTCGAGGTATGGGTCTCTTGGCCGATAATAGACGTTGGGAGCTAGAGCAGTGTATGCTCATTCTTAACTAGGGAATAATGATGATTATTGATGTTTAAGAGTTTTTAACAACGTTTATGTTTTAAGGATGTTGCTTGAGATGCCATCGGTATATTTAAAGAGATCGACATAGGGATCTCTTCTAGCCATAGTTTAACGTGAACAGGTCGAAGTAGAGGTCTCATCTGACCATGGCTTGACGTTGGGAATTAGAGCAGTGAATGTTCATTCTCAAATAAGATTCAGGTTGCAGATATAATGGTTTAAAAGGTTTTATGTACACGTTTGCTTGGTGTATTTTAAGTTCTAGTATTATGTTTTCAAGCTTTCAGTTTAAGCATGAGTTTTACGTTTTATTAAATCACTCACTGGGCTTCTAGCTCACGTTTTCAAAGGTTTTCCTTTCTAGGTAGCGGTCAGTTCCCAGAGGACTTTTCTGCTGCTACTCTGTCACTCAAAGAAACAGGTTAAAGGAAGCATAATTGAAGATCGATATTAGTTAGTACACATGTGTCTGACTAGTGACTAGTATTCTAGATAGGGCTCACTAAGTTGTAATATTCACGTATGAATAATGCTATAAAACCCTGTAATGTAAATGTGTTAAGTTCTGAGTTAATTTGTATGTATTCAGGGTTTTGATCAATCTTTAACAGGTAAGATAGGCAGTAAGTGCCACCAAAAGGGTTGGTAACTGCTGCAGTCACCATTTCGTTCAGGTTAGGAGGATAATCTAGTACGGGGTGTGACATGTCACCTATGGTAATCCTGTTGAAATGTAAGTCTTTATTATGAACAACGTTATATAATGAGACTAATTTCGTGCCCTAGTCTTATACAAAATTCCTTTTATATAAAATACCTCTACTCACATGTCTCCACATGAATAATCAGGATTAGATCATTTGTAGCAGTTTACAACAATTGTAACATCTACAAAGCATGTCGTATTCGTACTGCCACTAGGATAATGTATCCAGCCTTATCTATCTACTATAGACCATTTAGGTTATCACTTAAACATGATCAACTTGTATATCTTTACATACATGTTTAAGCTACAAATGATAACCTTGGATGTTAGTTTATTAGTTTATGGGTTTAATGCTACTAAATGTCAAATAAAATATCTCATATTTTATTAAATAAATAAAATATTTGTATAATATAATTACAAACTACAGGACCTAACGAGATTTAGAACATCAACCCCAACAATCATAACACTTAGAAAATTTTCCTTCTCATACATTTCAGACACACCATTCTATTGGGGTTGATGCCCTAAATCTCGTAGAATCCTATAGTTTGTAAACATTTGTATGAACAAACTCTTTGTAATGTAATAATATGAGATATTTCATTCACTACTGTCGATGAAATATGAGATATTTTAGTTACATTAACCACAAAACAATAAACTAAGATCACTGGTTGTCGTTGTAACTTAAGCATGTATGTGGAGACATACAAGTGGATCGTGCTTTAAGTGATAGCCTAAATAGTCTGTAGTATATGGATAAAAGAGGGAAACCTTATCTTGGTGATACTACAAGTGTGACCCGCTTTGTAGATGTTACAAATGTTGTAAAGCGCTATAAATGGTCTGATCCTGACCATTCATGTATTAGACATGCGAGCGGAGATGCTCTATATAAAGGAGTTTGTATAAGAACGGACCACGAAATGTTTAGCCTCGTTATATAATGCTGTTCATGACAGAGACCTTCATTTTACTAGGTTGACCATAGGTAACATGACCATAGTTTGAAATGTTCAAATTAATAAGAGGGAATTTGATTATATGTGATATAATTAAATTGCTTCAATTATACGCGATATAATTGATTTAATGTATTAGATACATTAATTGGAGGAATTAATATTAAATGCCATAAAGGAGAAAAAGAACTATGGTTTATATATTGCATGAGATGTGATATTAAAACTATAGGTTATGAATATATTATTTATTTATAATTAAATCAATTATGCGATAATTGGTTTTGTTTTTTTTCTCCTAATAACCAACTTAGTGGGAAGTTGTATTTAGTTATAGTAGCCGATGGATAAAATGAAAATCATTTTCATTTTTTAATTATCGAACGAAAATCGGACCAGCATTAACCAAAAGCTATACGATAGCTTGAGAGTGTAAACGATCGTGCATCGAGCTTTCCTATACGATAGTCACTCACTTCTAAATGATCGAGTACCTAATTCTACACGATAGACTTCTATCTTCTTCCACTTACTCGATCGTCTACACGATCGTTGAATTCCTCGTTTTCCTCTACCAAATCCATATAGAGCTCACAACTCCTGGATTCTCATACTGAGAATACCAAGGTAGCCTTGTGGTGGTGTCTACTTGCTGTTCGAGAGTCGAGGGCTGAGTGTTACTCATTGTTGTTCGAGGATATTGTTAAGGTGTTGCGTTAATGCTGTTGAACGTTCATGCTGTTTGATCGAGGGGTACGAGAAGAAAAGTTCTTCAAGGGTATGTGCACTCGGTCTTTAGTGTTATTTTATGAAGCATGCTGTAATTTAAAGTTTATGCGTAACTGTTGCTGTTTGATTGTAAATGTGTATGTTCTTTCACAATAGGGTTTGGAACGATCTGCTTCTACTTACTAGTTCTCTTTTTTAATAGTTCCTTCAATTGGTATCAGAGCCAAGTTATTATGATATTTCAAATTCCATTGATGTATTGGATTACATTTACAGTCTTGGTAGGCTTTATGTTGTCTGCAATGCATTTAAACGTTAGATGTAGCTGTGGATGTGAATTGATGGATGTTTCAGGATGATTGTCTCTGTTTGTTAAAGCTTTCTTTACATTTCAAGTAAATTTGTAAGGGCCCTTGTGTTTTTTTGGGCATAATGACTTTGCTATCGTGTAGACATAAGAGTCGTTCGTGATGAAGCTTCAATGCATGAAGATGTCGTTTTCATCGAAGAAGAAGACTAAAGGTTGGTCGCATTGTGTAGTCCAGGATAAACAATTGTTTAGATTTTGCTACGCGATTGTGTAGAAAAGTTCTACACGATCGTGTAGTATTTGCTAAATGATCGCATCGCTTACGCTATGCGATCGAGTAAAGAGTTTACTTGATCGTGTTGCATTGGCTACTGATGACGAGAAATTAGACGTCAAATACTCCACAAATGAAATACCTTGGACGTGATATGCGATGCATGTTCTTAAGATATGCGTTGATAGTCATGCACTGATGGTCATGCATTGGACTGACTATGCATTAACAAATTTATGCAATGACCATGTGTCCATTTGCAAGTTTTCTTGCGCTCACACCAAGTATAATGCGAACGTAAGTTTCTTGGGTGATCCGAGGTCGAACATAGGGACTTGTAGCAAAATGAATGCGGTAATGTGCATGCGGTGTTTTGAATAAAAGAATGGAAAGGAGGTTGCTAAGTTAACCTTACTCCTACTCCTAAGTAATAGACAACGCAATGAGAATATGCATTGGAGATAGAGACACGACAACTCATGACATGAAATAAATGAATGGGATAATAGATAGAATGTGGAAATGATTTCATTGCAACCCTTAAGAGTGACCGCAAGGGCAACCTTAGTCAATGCAAGCCATGCGATGATGCAACACACATACAATAGTAAACCACCTCTCGATGCAAATGCTATGGCTTCTAATGCTAGAACGCATGCGATATATGCCATAAGTCTATAGGACCTACACATAAGCCTCTATTTTTATTTATGGGATGACAAAATGACACAAATAAGGTGACCACATAATGTCATACCTATTCCTAGGGTGCATGCGATGCAGGTTAGAAAACAGAGCTTATTTCTAAGTCCCCGTTCTTGCCTATGCGTTCCAATCTGATCTCTCAAGTCTTAGATTTGGGTTTTAGACTACTCTCCCAATTATGTCTAAATAATGAATGATGCACTCATAAGACACGGTAACCGCATGAACTTAGCTGACCTAAGATTATTCCTATCTCTAGTGAACAATGCATATATTGCTTAATGCGACCAACCACTTACCCTCCCGGGCAGTTGGTTGTTGCTGACTTTAGTCATAGACAAGCATTGCGTTAGCATATAGATAAGGCGTTGTCGCAGCTTCACCACCAAGCAAAGAAGTTACTCACACACTCACAACGCACACCTCTCAATGGGTTGCTACATGCTTCATATCCCTAATCCACATGACTAAGTATGCAATACCCAAGCAATCTCACTAAGTGTTATAAGAAAAGAAAGGAAAATGAAATGACCAGTTGGAAGCAAAGACTTGCTTCCAGCGGATGTGCGTCAAGGTTGTCGGTGGTGCCATGGATAGGCGGTGGAGCTGACTCTCCTGAGATCTAGCTCTGTCGAAGGCTCCGATCGTCACTCGGAATGGATGAAGGAGGTGAAGAACTCTCAAGCGTTTTCTTACGCATTTATCTAGGTCATAGGGAAAACCCTGGGTTGTAGGGGTAATCCCCGGACAAGTTGGAATTCTGCTCATCGGCTTCTATTCATAGAGCTTGGATCGCCAATAGCATTGATGAACTGTTCTAATTTTGACATTCGGCGCGTTAGTTCTTTTTTGAACCTCTGCCACTAACGGCGTGGTAGGTGAAATGTCAACCTCAACTTTTGATTTTCTCAAGGTAGATGCATTGAAGCATTCATTCCACTAATCTTGCGTTGATCCCATTAGTATGCGTTATCACGTAGTCGCAATCATTCAGTGACCATATTCGCTTAATACCGCAACTCTACACGATGACCGCAATCGCTTAACGAGCACACTCCCATGCGATGGACGTATACGGCTGATTACCGCAACATCCATGCGTTGATCGAAGCGTTCGCCTTTGCGATGGAGAGTTTCTCCGTATGCGGTCGTCTGTGCGGTGGTCCGGTTTCCGCATTTGCATTTACTTCCTGCGTTAGCTACAAAAATAGAACATTGAACGCATAATATCGCATAATAATGGGTTAATCGAGATTCATCATTCTGAACGACGCAAGCTCACTTTTCTCATGGATTCCTAGCACAATTGCCGCATATTCTACTTAACAACCTTCATAATTCTAAGTAAAAGGCCTAAGATGACATGCATTTCTGCATGTCATCACACCCCCAAACTTAAAATCATGCTTGTCCTCAAGCATGCGTTATATTCAAGAAATTCTAACTCACCTTCATGCTTTCCTTTGCGATGACCAGCTTCTCAAAATATAATTTCCTCATAGCTTTGACCATCGTCGTAAGCTCTCCTCCACTTTGGCTGCTTTTTCAAAAAGATCTTTTCTAAGTTTAAATCCGGCAAGGCTTTGCTCAAAATTTTTTTATTCATTCACTGCAATTTTGTGTTTAGCTTTTGAGACTGTGTTCAATAAAATAATTAAAAAATTTACGATTACTTATTCAAATGCGGCGTTGAACTTTGTTACGCCCTTCATTTTGGCTTACCCCCACGTATGTCGTGCGGGCATCCAACTTCGGTTGTGTTCCATATTCAATTCAACTCTTGTCTCGTTTGATTTGGCTTGCGCCCGACAGAGGAGTTGTGCTTATGCGCTGATCCTGGCGACTTGCCTTCTTTTTGGCTTGCCCTTACGTGTATCATGCGGACATCTAACTTTGAGTAAGTGCCTTTCACAACTTAACTCTTATCAACATGGGTTTTCCCATTACGTTGACAGTGGAGTTATTATTCTCAAAAACTCGCTTCACTTTTTTTCTTCAAATGATTGCAATGCAATGAACGCAATTCTTCGAGACCACTACCACCTCTAAACTTAGAGGTTGGCAGCGTTCTCACCACAAAGCTAAGAAAAAAATTACGAGAATGCAGTAATAAATGTTTGAACAAAGATTTGCACAAAATAAAACTTAAAGACTTTCAAAATTTGAAGAAGCTAATAAAAGTAAAGAAATCCTTGCATTGATTAGTTAGAAGATGTGGTGAATTATACGTACCATCATAGAAACACCGCAAAGCAATGCAATTGGGAAACAAATAATTTCAAAAGGATAAAGCATACAAGATAGTAGGAAAAGATCTTAGGCAGAACAACGCATGCGATAATGCGTTGGAATTCACGCGATTGAAGCCATGCGATGAAGGATGAAAGGAATTCTTCCGTTGTTCTGCCAACCGAGGAGTCTTATTGTTGCACCTATAAAGAACAATCGCACCGCAACTAAGGAAGCAGCCATATATCCAAAATAACAATAAAAATAACCTAAATTAGGAAAGCAAGGTACATATACAGTAGAAGACGTCCCTGGAAAAATTGGAGTGTTGTCACCGCAAGGAGTCTTCCATGCAGAAGATGGTTCTCAACTGCTTGGGTCAAGTTGCCTTGACCATTGGAAGTTCCGGCAATTGTTGGGCGCATGCGACCGTCATGTGCTGAGAATTACCTTTAGCTCTTTTGCGATTGATTTCCCTTCTACCTTGGGGTCAATAATAGCTTTCAGCACATCACTTACACTTCAATATTGTTTGCAACCTGGTCGCACAAGCTGCAACACTCCCAAGATAAAAAGTGTGCTCGCAGAGACATAAAACTTAACAAACAATTAGCTGCCAAGTCCCCGACAACGGTGCCAGAAACTTGATGATGGGAAATTAGACATCAAATACTCGACAACTGAAATCCCTTGGACGCAATGTGCGATGCATGTTCTTAAGATATGCGTTGATAGTCATGCGTCGATGGTCATGCATTGGATTGACTATGCGTTAACAAATATATGCGATGACCATGCATCTTGTCACAAGTTTTCTTGCGCTCACACCAAGTATAATGCGAACCCAAGTTTCTCGGGTGATTTGAGGTCGAACACAGGAACTTGTAGCAAAATGAATGCGATAATGTGCATGCAGCGGTTTGAATAAAAGAATGGAAGGGAGATTGCTAAGTTAACCCTACTTCTACTCCTAAGTAACAGACAACGTAATGAGAATATGCATGGGAGGTAGAGACACAACAACTCTTGACATGAAATAAATGAATGGGAAAATAGATAAAATGTGGAGATGATTTCATTGCAACCCTTAAGAGTGACCGCAAGGGCAACCTTAGTCAATGCAAGCCATGCGATCATGCAACACACATACAATAGTAAACAACCTTTCGGTGCGAATGCTACGACTTCTAATGCTAGAACTCATGCGATATATGCCATAAGTCTATAGGACCTACACATAAGCCTTCATTCTTATTTATGCGATGACAAAGTGACACACACACAAATAAAGTGACCACATAATATCACACCTATTCCTAGGGTGCATGCGATGCACGTTAGCAAACGGAGCTTATTTCTAAGTCCCCGTTCTTGCCTATGCATTCCAATCTGCTCTCTCAAGTCTTAGATTTGGATTTTAGACTACTCTCCCAAGTAAGCCTAAATGATGAATGATGCACTCATAGGACAAGGTAACCGCATGAACTTGGCTGACCTATGATTATTCCTATCTCTAATGAACAATGCATACATTGCTTAATGCGACCAACCACTTACCCTCCCGGGTAGTTGGTTGTTGCTGACTTTACTCATAGACAATTGCATTAGTCTTTAGACAGGCGTTGCCCAACTTCACACTAAGCAAAGAAGGTTACTCACACACTCACGCAACGCACACCTCTCGGCGGTTTGCTACATGCTTCATATCCCTAATCCACATGACTAAGTATGAGATACCCAAGCAATCTCACTAAGTTTTGCAATGAAAGTAAAGATGCTAAGCAAAGAAGATGGAGGTGGAGTCGAAGGAAACAGAGAAATGCATTGAAAACAAATTGTATTAATTCCTTAATCACAAAATGTCATACAATACAATATAAGAAAAGAAAGGAAAATGAAATGACCGGCTGGAAGCAAAGACTTGCTTCCAGCGGATGTGCGTCAAGGTTATCGGTGGTGCCATGGATGGGCGGTGGAGCTAACTCTCCCGAGATCTAGCTCCGATCGAAGGCTTCGGTCGTCACTTGGAATGGATGAAGGAGGTGAAGAACTCTCAAACGTCTTCTCACGCATTTGTCTGGGTCGTAGACATTGAGATAAACGATCGTTGAGTATATGATACTCGACGCATGGTAGGTGCGCACACTAAATTATTGCGTAGGCCAACATGCTCATTGCATAGCCATTGGCTGCTCGATCAATCGGTATGCGATATTTGATGTTGCTCCACAATCATCTAGATGATCATGCTTCATCACATAATTGTCGTCTACTCGATCGTTTAAGCATGCGTTACACGATGTACGCTGCACGATCGCGTGGCCTTCATGCTTCATCACATAGTCAAAGGTACTCGATCCATGCTACACGATTGATTATACTTGTTTGGCATTACTCGAAGATCACAAGAAGCTGCTATACGATCAAAGAGTGAGGCTTCGCCCAAGCAATTCAAGACCCAGTTCACCTGTTTGAACCGAATGACTCGATGGTTTTGTAAAAGATAGCTTTTATTTTATGGTTTTGAGGCTAATTATACTAGTCCATTGATTTTTTGATGAATGTACATGTGATGTATGTTTAATTATAGGTCATAAAGTATGCCATATAGTTTTAAAACCCACCATAGGTTATGAATTTGTTTATGCATCATCTTTATATTATTAGAGTTATAATATAGTCGATTACATGATTGAATTACTTTAAAGCATGTTCATGCATCATATAATATAAAAGTTATAATATATGCATGCATTAAGCATATCCATGCATCATCTTTATATTATAAGTATTATAGTATAAGGGTGTATGAAAGCATGTATGCTTGGTTCATTAAAAGTTATATAAGTGTTATATATAATAATGAATGAACATTGCATGAAGCATGACACTTAGGTTAATTTATAAAAGTTATAAATACCTAGTCTAGCTCAACAATGTGGATGGTTTTAGTTGTTTCTTTTTATAAGTGTTATAATAGAAATTAGAACTAAAATCAATAAGAAAGACATGCATGCAAACTTAGGTTTAATCATGCTCAGAAAGAGTTTTAAGTTTGTTCTAAAAGAGATTTAAAATTTGTTTGAGATAGACCTAAGATCGGTTCTAATGAGATTAGAAACATATGTTTAATCTCTTAATCTGTTTAATAGAATTAAAATACTAATAAAAGATTAATTATGTACCAAATCTATCTATAAAGGACTTTTTGTCTAAGGTGGGTTATGTCTAGGCTGAGGTATTTAAGCTGACAAAAACGGAACACCCTTACCTCGGAACCTACCTGAAAAGGTGAATTAGATAGATTTATTACATGCATGCAAATTTGATGATAGTCTGTTATAGTGTTTAATAAGACTCGATTCAAACTTGTTTAATTATCAAAAGCAAGAGTTGTTTTTTGAGCAAATTAAATTCACACTTGGATAAAATCAATAAGAGGATTGCCTAAGTTAATGAATCCATAGGTAGAACATTTAGTGGGATGTGGTATATGATACTTCACTTAAACCTCTACACATTTCTCCCTGAACGTTCACACCGTGCGATCTATCCTCGGCCTTGTGGCACCTTAGGAGTGTCCCCCTAAAGAATAGTGTTTGGGTAGGTCAATACCAAGGTGAATGGAGAGAATGTTTATAGTAAGTGGGAGTGAGATGTGTGACAACATATCCCACAGTCTCTCTTATTAGGTTGGATAATGTTTTTGTGCATTGCCTCGAGGCACCTTGGGAGTGTCCCCCTAAAGGATGGCAGTATTTGCACAACTCTTTATCTGATCTCCTGAAAAGGATAAGGTTGCTTTAGTCTCCTATCCTAATCTGTTTTTTTCCCTACGGTAGGCGCATTAGGGCAAGACTCTAGGGCCTAAAATGAGGGGTTACACTTATACAGAATTGTTAAGGTTGTTAACAAATTCTGGAACAAAATATGGTGACTGTTAGTGTCAGTTACAAAAGTTTGTTTTTGTTTAATGGTTGAAGATGTCTCATCCTAGTGAAAGGGCAATTGATCACCCCAACGGTGACTTTTTTCCTGCCTCGCTGGGGCATCATTGCAAAATAGATGTCTTTTCACTTAGGGTACAATAGAACTATTTTTCCAAAACCTAAACTTGGTGTTAAAAGCGGTAATGCAAGTAGACTTATTAAGTTTGTTCTTGTTTTCAACAACTTTTAAATTATGGACACTAATACTTTAACTCTATTAGCTGTCGACAAACTAATTAGCGATAACTATGCTAGTTAGAAAAACTCAATATTCACAATACTTATCATCGATGACCTTCGATTCGTCCTTACGGAGGAGTGTCCTCCTAGTCCACCTCCCACTGTTGCTCGAAACGTTCGAGAAGCATATGAGTGATGGATATGGGTGAACGAGAAGGCCCGAGCGTACATCTTAGCCAGCTTGAATGACGTCTTGGCCAAGAAGCATGAGCCCATGGTCACTGCTCGTGAGATCATGGAGTCCTTGAAGGGAATGTTCAGACAACTGTCCGGGCAGCTCAAGTATGACGCTCTAAAGTGCATCTTCAACTCCAAAATGAAGGAGGGTACATCTGTTCGAGAACATGTTATGAACATGATGGTCCACTTTAATGTGGCGGAGATGAACGGGTTAGCATCGATGAGGATAGCCAGGTTAGCATTATTCTGCAAACGTTGCCAGAAAGCTTCCTGCAGTTTGTAAGCAACGCTGTTCGGAAGAGGGTTGATTACACCCTTATAACTCTCTTCATCGAGTTGTAGACGTGCCAATTTTTGCTGAAAAGCAAGGAGAAGATAGTTGATGAGGTAAATGTTGCTTCATCATCTAAAAAGTTCCTTCGAGGTTCGACCTCAGGAACTAAGTTTGCACTTTCTTCTTCTTCCACTTGTTAGTGGATGAAGAAGAAGGGTAGTAAGGGAAAGGGGAAGGCACCAGCTAACCCATAATCTGCCGCTCAGTGGGGTAGGCAACCAGCGCCGGTTGAAAAAGAAAAATGTTTCCACTGCAATCAAGATGTGCACTGGAAGCAGAACTGCCCATGTTGGTTAAATGAGAGAAAGAAGGCAAAGGCCAAGGTCAAACAAGGTAAATGTGATTTACTGGTTTTAGAAACTTGTTTAGTGGAAAATGATGATTCTGCCTGGATTATAGACTCTATGGCCACTAACCATGTTTGTTCTTCTTTTCAGGGGATCAGATCTTGGTGGCAGCTTAAGGCTGATAAGATGACGATGCGAGTAGGCATCGGGTACGTCGTCTCCGATGTGGCAGTCGGAGGCCTCCAGTTGACTTTACAGAATTGATTTATCATTTTGAATGATGTATTTGTTTTTCCTGAGTAAAAAGGAACTTAATTTCTGTAAAGTCCTTGCTTGAATGTAAATACACTTTTAATATTTTATTTAATAAAGTATTTATTCTGAAAGATGGTGTTGAGATATGTTCAGCTTTACTGGAAAATAATTTGCATGTGCAAAGGCCGTTAGCAAAAAATTTCCTCCAGAACATAGAGATGTTTAAAACTGTCATAACTCAAAATAAACGATTTAAATTTTCTCCTAAAGAAAATGCCCAACTTTGGCACATTCGATTGGGGCACATGAACCTCAATAGGATTGAGAGGTTGGTGAAAAATGGACTTCGAAACAAGTTAGAGGAAAATTCTTTACCTGTATGCGAGTCATGCCCTGAAGGCAAGATGACTAAAAGGCCTTTTACTGAAAAAGGTTATCGAGCCAAAGAGACTCTAGAGTTAGTGCATTCAGACCTTTGTAGTCTGATGAATGTGCGAACCAAAGGAGACTACGAGTATTTCATCATTTTTACTGATGATTATTCGAGGTATGGGTAAGTTTATTTAATGCAACATAAGTCAGAATCCGTTGATAGGTTCAAGGAGTTCAATGCTGAAGTTGAAAACACATTAGAAAAACGGATTAAAACACTTGATCTGATCGGGGTGGAGAGTTTTTGGATTATGAGTTCCAGAATTTTGGGATTGGTGTCCTAATTTTCTCGAAGTCTCATAGTTTGTAAACTTTATACATATTATTAATAATAAGATAAGAGTTATTTTATTTGCATTTACTCATATCTAATAAACAAAGATCCATGGTTATTTTATGTAAACTTAAGCATGTATATGAGATATATAAGTGGATCATGCCTAACCTAAAAGGTCTAAAGTATAAGGATAAAGGAGGGATACCTTATCCTGGTGACACTACGGATATAACCCTCTTTGTAGAGGTTTACAAGTCTTGTGAACTATTACAAATGGTCTAATCTTGACTATTCATGTGGAGACATGCAAACAGGGGTATTTATTACAAAGAGTTTGTATAAGATCGGACCGCGAGATGATTAGTCTCTTTATATAACGCCATTGAGATCTAAGACTTACATCTCACTAAAACGACCATAGGTGACATGACCTTATTCCTATCTTTTTGGGGATTTTTCTGATTGGGGAGCTGGGAATTTAGTTATACAAGATAGAATTCACTCCTTCTCGGAAACAGGGATAAATAGATAGTTGCTTCCTTAAGGGCTGATTTCGGGTCTTGAACATAGTGGCCACTCCTTTTCTTTGGAAGAGAGGACCTAGTCATGTAGGACTATGACTTATTGTTCATTAGAGGAATCAATGGTACTTATGGAGTTAGATGTAACTATAGGGGCAAAATGGTAAATTGGCCTAGTTATGCTTACGAGCGATATGTGAAGGTTTATTGCACTGTTGATTGGTTAATATGGATACAGAAATATATCTATAGTTAGAAGAGTGCAGCTGTCAGTCTTTAGTGAAGTGTCCGACAGTTAATGGATGGTGGATCACATGACTAAAGAGTTTAGTTAGTTATTCACGTATCGTTAGAGTTTCAAGCTATAGGTCCATAAGGTCCCCTTGGTAGTTCAATGGGTTCAAGTTGAGAATTAGATTTTGGGGTTGATTTGAAGGGTTCAAATTAACAAGAGGAAATCCAATTATATATGATATAATTGGTGTAATATATGAGATACATCAAGTGAAGGAATTAATGTAAGTATGATTTACATTAAGTACTATAAAATTAAAAAAGAACTATGGTTTGTATGTTTCATGAGATGAAATATTAAAACTATAGGTTATAAATATAATATGGTAAGTTGGTTATCATATTTATTTATAATATATTGATTATATGATAATTAATTCTTTTTCTTTAATAACCGATTGAGTGGGAGATTATTGGTAGTCTTATGGTAACCGTGAGATAAAAAAGAAAATTTGTTTCCTAATTTGAGGGAGTTATTTCATTCAGAAACTTCTCACAGAGACAAGCTATCAAGTGAAAGAGTTTCACAAAGTGATAGTGTTGAGAGACTGCACGATCAATTAAGAAATTGCTTCCTTTTGACTATACGATAGTTAATCAGCTGATCGTAGCTACACGATCGAGTGGCTAAGTTTATATGGTAGGCTATTGTTTACTAAATGATTGAATGCATCATCTATACGATAGATAGTTTCTTATCTCCCACTTGCTCGATTGTCTACTCGATCGTAGTCTTCCAGTTTCTTCCTCAAGCCAAGATCATACAGAGCCCACAACTCCTGGATTCTCACACTGAGAATACCAAGGTAACCATTGTGGTGGTGTCCTCACTCAATTCGTTGGTCGTTCGTTGTGTTTGTGTCCACTGGCTGTTTCGGTCGTTGCGTTCGAGTGTGCTGTACTTGGACACTTGTAGATTGATTGAGGGATTCGTGAAGAATGGTTCTTTAAAGGTATGCATCCTCTATCCCTTGCATCATCGTTTAGCATACTGTAATTTCTATTGTTGCATGACCGGTTAGTTTTCGTTTTAGACTGTAATTTTTAGTGTTCAATTCAAATGGAATTTAGAACGATCCCTTCCACTGCTCATGGAAATCCTCGTGTTTGATTTCCTTCATAGAATTATTTGATGGAACATGGAATTGTTTCCCAACTCTCAGCACCGGGCGCACCTCAACAAAATGGTGTATCGAAGAGGAGAAACAGATCCCTGTTGGACATGGTTTTGTTGATGTTGAGTTACGCTTCCTTGTCAGACTCGTTTTGGGGTTTGGCAGTAGAGATTACAACATACATCCTCACTTTCACATTTGGGGTTGCCTAGCACATGTGCTTGAGGCTAGTCCTAAGATACTGAAACCACGTTCGAGGTTGTTCCTATTTATAGGTTGCCTCAAAGGGACATGAGGGGGTTACTTTTATGATCCTAAGGAAAACAAGGTGTTTGTATCGACAAGCACTACCTTCCCTAAGGAGGATCATATAAGGGAGCACAGTCCAAGAAGTAAAATTTTATTGAGTGAACTTCTCAAAGAAACTACAAAAACTTCAATAATTGTTGTTGAAGAGCCTGCTACATCAACAAGAGTTGCTGGTGGGAGTTCATCTAATAGGTCAAATCCACCTCAAGAGTTAAAGGAACCTTGACGTAGTAAGAGGGTTTTGAACCCACCTATTCGCTATATGGGTTTAACTGAAATCCTGGCTATGGTAGCCAATGGTGAGGTTGAGAATTTGTTGTCTTACTAGATGGCAATGGAAGATGTTGACAGAGATGAATGGGTTAAAGCCATGGATCTCGAGAAGGAGTCTATGTACTTCAACTCAATGTGGGATCTTATTGATCAACCTGATGGGGTTAACCCTATAGGTTGTAAATGGATCTACAAGAGAAAAAGGGGTGCTGATGGGAAGGTGCAAACCTTCAAAGCTAGACTTGTGCCAAAGGGTTATACCCAGGTGATGGGAGTTGACTATGAGGAGACTTTCTTGCCTGTAGCCATGTTGAAGTCTATCTGCATTCTCCTATCCATTGGCTCATATTATGACTAATAGATATGGCAAATGGATGTTAAGACTGCCTTTCTTAATGGAAATCTTGAGGAGACCATTTATATGGTGCAACTCGAAGGATTCATAGCCCAAGGTCAGAAGCAAATTGTTTGCAAGCTGAATCGGTCCATTTATGGATTGAAACAGGCCTCTTGAACTTAGAACATAAGGTTTGATACTGCGATCAAATCTTATGGCTTTGACCAAATCGTTGATGAACCTTGTGTCTACAAGAAAATCATCAAACAGTTTGGTAGTTTTCCTAGTGTTATATGTAGACGATATCCTACTCATTGGGAATGATGTAGATTTCCTGACTTCAATTAAGAACGAGCTAGTGACCAAATTTCAAATGAAACATTTAGAAGAGGCTCAGTTTGTTCTTGAGATTCAGATCTTTCGGGATCGAAAGAACGAAATGCTAGCACTATCTCAAGCATCATACATTGACAAGATATTGATCAAGTAAAGATGCAGAACTTCAAAAGGGGCCTTTTGCCTTTTTGTCATGGAGTTACATTGTCTAATGAACAATGTCCTTAGACACCTTAAGAGGTTGAGGAAATAAGACAGGTTCCCTATGCATCTGCCATTGGCAGTTTGATGAATGCGATGTTATATACTAGACCTGACATTTTCTATGCTATGGTGATAGTTAGTAGATAACAATCTAATCCAGGACAGGGTCACTGATAACCGTCAAGAACATCCTCAAGTATCTTCAGAGATCGAGAGACTACATGATTGTGTATGGTTCTAAGGATTTGATCCTTGCAGGATACACAGACTCTGATTTTTAGACTGATAAGGATTCTTGGAAATCCACTTTAGAATCAGTGTTGACTCTTAACGAAGAAGTTATAGTGTAGCGAAGCACTAAGCAGTGGTACATCGCTAACTCCATGGAGGTAGAATATATAGCAGCTTGTGAAGCTGCTAAAGAGACTGTTTGGTTTAGGAAGTTCCTGGCTGATCTGGAACTTATTCCAGACATGTCTCAGCTCATCATCCTTTATTGTGATAATAGTGGTACTGTGGCGAATTCCAGAGAGTTTCGGAGTTACAAGCGCGACAAGCATATAGAGCGGAAATACTATCTCATCAGAGAGATTGTGCATCGAGGGGACGTGATTGTCTCGAAGATAGCTTCAGAGATCAACATTGTTGATTCGTTTACAAAGGCTCTCATGGCTATAGTGTTTGAGAGTCATTTACCAAGCATGAGTCTACGGGATCGTCCATGGCTGGACTAGGGCAAGTGAGAGATGTTTGTACAGGGCCTTTGCCCTAGTTTATTGTTTTGTGCTTGTAATTATCTTGTATACCCCACTAGCTTTAGGACAAGTGAGAGATTGTTGGGGTCGATGCCTTAAATCTCATGGAATCCTTAGTTTGTAAACACCTGTATGAACAAACTCTTAGTGATGTAACAATGACATATTTTATTCATTACTGTCTATGAAATATGAGATATTTTAGTTGCATTAACCACAAACCAATAAACTAAGATCCCTGGTTGTTGTTGTAACTTAAGCATGTATTTGGAGACATACAAGTGAATCATGCTTTAAGTGATAACCTAAATGGTCTGTAGTATTTGGATAAAGGAGGAAAATCTTATCCTGGTAACATTACAAATATGGCTCGCTTTGTAGATGTTACAAGTGTGGTAAAGTGCTATAAATGGTCTGATCCTGACCATTCATGTATTAGACATGCGAGCAGAGATGCTCTATACAATGGAGTTTGTATAAGTCCAAACTACAAAATATTTAATCTTGTTATATAATGCCGTTCACAACCGAGGCTTTAATTTCACTAGGATGACCATAAGTAACATGACCTTAATCTTGAGTGAGTTAGGAACTCCTGCCTATGAGAGCGGTCCTTTGATTTGCATAGGTGCAAGTGGGCAGATCGCCGACTCAAACCTACCACTTTGGGGATTCGTCTGATTGGGGAGTTGGGAACTTAACTACACAAGACAAAATTCACTTCTTCCTCGAAGTAGGAGTAAGTAGATAAATTGCTCCCTTAATGGCTGATTTTGGGGCTTGAACAATGTGGCGCCACACCTTCTCATGGCCCGTGAAGGGCTTACTCATAGTAGGACTATGATGTTCATTAGACGAATCAGTAGTACTTAAAGAGTTAGATGTAATTTCAGGGGCAAAACGGTAAATTGGCCCAATTATACTTACGAGCGATTAGTGAAGGGTCATCGTACTGTTTATTGGTTATATTCAATGAACATAGAAATATATCTGTAGCGCGATGAGTGCACCTGCCGGTCTTTAGTGGAGTGTCTGACATTTAACGAATGATGGATATCATGATTAAAGAGTTTAGTCAGTTATTCACGTACCGTTGGAGCTTCAAACTACAGGTCCATAAGGCACCCTTGGTAACTCAATGGATTCATGTTGAGAATCAATTTTTGGGTTAGTTTGAATTGTTCAAATTAACAAGAGGGAATTTGATTATATATAATATAATTGAATTGCTTCAATTATATTTGATATAATTAATTTAATGTATTAAATACATTAATTGGAGGAATTAATATTAAATGCCATAAAGGAGAAAAAGAACTATGGTTTATATATTGCATGAGATGTGATATTAAAACTATAGGTTATGATTATATTATTTATTTATAATTAAATCAATTATGGGATAATTAGTTTCATTTTTTTCTCCTAATAACCAACTTAGTGGGAAGTTGTAATCAATTATAGTAATTGATGGATAAAATGAAAATCGTTTTCATTTTTTAATAATCGAACATGCATTAACCAAAAGCTATACGATAGCTTGAGAGTGTAAATGATCGTGCATCGAGCTTTTCTATACGATAGTCGCTTGCTTCTAAACAGTCGAGTACCTAAGTCTACACGATAGGCTTCTATCTTCTCCTACTTACTCGATCATCTACACGATCATTGAATTCCTCCTTTCCCTCTACCAAATCCATATAGAGCCCACAACTCCTGGATTCTCACACCGAGAATACCAAAGTAGCCTCGTGGTGGTGTCTGCTTATTGATCGAGAGTCGAGGGTCGAGTGTTACCCGTTGCTATTCGAGGATCTTGCTAAGGCGTTGCGTTCATGTCATTCAACGTTCGTGTTGTTAAACGTTCGCCCTATTTGATCGAAGGATACGAGAAAAAAATTTCTTCAAGGGTATGTGCACTCGATCTTTAGTGCTATTTTATGAAGCATGTTGTAATTTAAAGTGTATGCAGTTGCTATTTGATTGTAAATGATTATGTTCTTTCATAATGGAGTTTGGAATGATCTGCTTCCGCTCACTAGTTCTCTTTGTTAAGAGTTCCTTCACATTCACCATATTTACTTAACTTACTTATTCCATTAATGTTGATTCATATCTTAACTCGTAATTAAGAGGTCTTAAACTTGATTAACTAGTAAAACAAGTTCAGAGGTTTACAATAAGAACCCCAAGCTATAAAGAAACACTACCCAACGAGTACCCCACCCCAACTTAAAATGATACATTGTCCCCAATGTATTTCTAGATTAAGCTTTATGAAAAATGAAAAAAAAAAAAGGATAGGAAAAGTCCCCTGATAACGTTTACATGCACGGGCTGATGGGTAAGAGGGCGACTTCATATGATTCTACTTTCTTCTTCAGGACCAAGGAGAGGTATCTACAAAAGAAAAATAAAAACTAAGCTAGGAATGTAATAAAAGAAAGTAAGTAAATTTGTTCACCTGGCTCCCTCCAGGAAGGACAAATTTTTAATATCGGTTTCTTGACGTTGTTTTCTTGTCATGGTATGAAAAAATTGACAGATTTCTCGGCCTCTTTATTCCTTGAATCCACGAAGTTGTTCAATGGGAGAAAGCTTTTGAAGCATTTAAGGGTCTAGAGACAGAAATATTTTTTAATTTTTTCGTTTTTTAAAAAGTAAATGTATACTCAACTGATTTAACTGAAACAAAGACTTGAACTCATGAGGTAAAGATAAGCAATGTTCAAAATTAAAGGAGGAGCTAAAGGAAAGAACATGATGAGGCTTGGTAGCCTCTAACTGTTTTACCTGAGGCTCTTTGAAATGAAGTTCAGATTCATACTTAACCTCACAGACTTATTTTTGGCATGGTGGTGGATAAACATCTTTATCATCATCGATGATGGGAAGCTCTGAATGACTTTTCAATGTCAGCACGAAATGCGCAAGCTGAGGTATAGAATCGACTTTAACTAGCATGGGGGTTTGAATCTACAGATGAGACTCAATAGACTCCTACTCGCACTCAGAAAAAACCATTAGCAAGTTCACACATTATAGAATCCAACATCTTACCTTGGCCGAAAGCTTGAGGAATCAGCTGCTCAATATGATAAAACAAGTAGACACAAAAAAAAGAAAAATATTTTTGGGGTTTTAAAAGTTTACAAGTCCAATTTAACTAAAAGAGATTAATTGGTTTGCATCCCTGGCAACGATACCATTTTGTTGGGGCCAAGAGAATCTTTTTCGTCCACAACCTTTAACTGAACAAAAAATATTTATAATCGCCAAACCACTATTTATACTACTGGTTAGCACAAGCGGCAGGTATAGGGTCGAACCACAGAGATGCCAAGAATTAAATCTCTCTTATGTTAAACTTCACTGTGGAAAACAGTAAAAACAAGAAGTTTTGTTGTTGATTGAAAGGAAAACTAAATGCAAAAATTAAAACGCGGAAAAGTAAGATAGATTGAGAAGGAGAGAATTTGAACAAAAGATTAACTTCACTGGTTTAGACATCGTAGGACTTTCTATGAATCTAATCATCGATTAATTATGAAACTAATCTTGAATTAACTATTTCTTAAGCCTAATCGAATGTTGGGACCCCATACAAACTCCCTAATAAGAATCGACATGTCATTAATCCCTAAATTAACTAATCTTTTTACAAAGACAATTTACTTAACTAGTTGCATTACGTTCATGGATTGATTAAGACATTAAGTAAGAATGGCCAATTCTATTCTAATGCATTTCCAATCTTTAGGTTTTGTATCAATTAGGTGATCCTAGGTAGCCTAGAAATCATTCCATAATTCAAGCTAAAATCTATTACTACTGAATTGAGCATGTTTTCAATGCAATTACGGACATTAAAAAAACACTCATAACAAAGGCAAACATACAAAAAATTGAGTCGTCAATTCATCAATCCTATATGCTTATGCTAGAAATTGAATCAAAGAATGGAAATCATAAAGAATTAGAAAGATCCAATAAAAAATCCATAACAAATCTCATAAAATTCAAGAAAATCTTTACAAACCTAAAAATCTGACATCGTGGCGTTCAATCGTTCATCAAATCCGACTCATGATGCCAAGATTTAGCAATCACAACTCAAAATTAAAGGAAATCTCATGAGTTTTGGCCTGGAATGACCAAAACCAAGCAGCTCTCTAAGATGGCCTAACTCTCCTCTGTCCTTACCTAATTTGGAAAGAAATAATTTATATTACAAGCACAGCATTGCAATGCTAGAAGGAGCATTGTGACCCTCTTGTCGATCTAGCCCTCGAGTGTTGGAGTAGAGGCACAATGTTGGATGTGATGCTTGCATGCGACGATCGTGCACGCAGATGATTTGGCGTTCCATTAACCTTCACAGTGTTGCAATGCTAGGGGTAGCATTGCGACACTGCTTTATATACAAGCCTACTGCCTTGTACTTATACCCACAAACGTAGTAAAGTGGTATAAATGGGGTCGAATCCATAGGAAAAATAATGACTAGCCAGGTTAATTAGAGAATTTCATGTGACGGGAGTTTGATTAGATTTATGGAAACAATGACTAAAAGTTAACATGCAATGTAAATAAACAAAAATGAGAACGCAAAAAGGGTTGGATTAAATCAATGAAAAAGCCTTGGGATTAGTATATATGTTTAATATTCTATCATTAGGCACCAATTAATAGTACTAAATTTACGAATCCCTCAACCTATTAGAAAATCTAGCAACCCAATTAGCCAAATTTGATATTAAACAAAATTAGCCCCTAATTCAATTTACAACGTTTCTTTCTTAGTAAAATACAAGTCAAAACCGAATTGCATTACGAAAGGGTTCAATTGTTGAGACATATTACAAGCCAGATAACCATATCTTATAGCATGATTAATTGGGAATGATTAAATCAGGGCATACATGAGTTTGATCAGAAAAAGCCTAGACTTTACACATGAGATCCTAATTTGTGCAACTAAATCAATCAATTTTTATTTTTTGTATAGGCTACAACGATTTTGCTAACAAGAATTTTAATACACTAATTTGTCTGATCAATTGAGAAAATTTCTATTAAAATTAAATTAAATCATCCCAAAGAATTTAGAACAATTCAGTAAATTAACTAAAAATCGTTCAAGAATTTAAACATACAACTAATCCCAAGAAAAATTTACCTAGCCTAGCATAGACATATTGAAAAACCAATCAAAGATGTAGAAAGGAAGTTGAATATGATGAAAGTTGCCCATCAATTCGACTTAATCAACACCCAAAAACGTCCTCTAACTCTGATTTTCTTCACACCTCTCGGTTGGAACAGAAGACACCTATTTATAGATTTGGTGCAGTGTTGTAACGCTGGGGAGAGCATTGCAACGTTGTGTCATCAATCTCAGCATTGAGGGAGCGTTGCAACGGGGCTGTGATGCTTGGTTGCGTGCGTGCGGAAGAAATTCGTCCGTTGAAGTTCGTAGCATTGCAACGTTGTCCTATTCGATAGCTATTTCTTTTTAGCGTTGAGCTGGAGTGTTGAGGTGGGGTCATCACAATGGCGTTGTGTGATGTTCGGACACTGCCCTATATGCTAACGTACTGTCTTCAAATGTCAAACAAGCATAGGACTTAGGCAATTGATGAGCGTTGCGATGTTGAAGCAGGGCACTTTGGTATTTTTGACATCTCCGTTCAGTTTAGTGCATTCGACTCCTAATTTTTCGTCCTTTTGGCTCGATTTTTCATCTTAACAACACATTTGCTCTATGGGATCAATTTACTACAAAATAAGACAAATAGAACACTGGAGTTATCCAAAACAATAGGATTAAGGACATAAAATTAGCTCTTTTTGAGAGCTAACAGGTTGCAATGCTCCGATCAAGGGTATTTTGGTCATTTATCCTTCTTTGAAGCCCATATGCTCAAATAACCTCAAATTTGCTTCAAATTAACCCCGTTTGACATCTTAAGCTCAATTCTACATTGGTGCTCAATACCAACAAAATAGTATAATTAACATGTAAAATCCATTAACAAGCCTAAATTAAACCTAGGGAAACAATACTTTTATATCTCTAACAATTATACAAGTAGTGATATGTTAAATTTCATATTTTAAAAATAGGAATAAATAAGTTTTGTTTAACATGGCATTTGATCTTCTTTTAACATAAAAAACTTGGATTAGCACATATATTGCTTACTTGAGAAAAATATTTTTTGGAAAATCATTTTCATTCAAACACTTTTTTATATAAATTGTTTTAAATACTAATTTGACATAATAGAAGCACTTTGAATATAACAATTTAAACAAATTTTTGTATGATAATAATTTTGAGACCAACTTTTGTAACATAATGAAAAATGGAAAGAAAATGAAAACAAGACCCAAAACTTAAAAGACCAAAAATTTACTTTTTCCTTTATTTTTCATATATATATATATACACACACACTTTGCAGTTTAGTTCTAAAAAATGAAACCAATGAAATTAAATAAATCCTAAAATTTATAGATTGTAATTTGAGGGATTTTTAAATATAAAAAATGGGCCAAACTAATTACAATGTGTAGCAAAAAAAAAAAAAAAAAAACCTACGGAAAGTTGCAGCCCAACCAAAGCTCAAAAATGGTGTAAAATACCAAAAAAGTTCCTCTCCGATTTTTCCTCTTCAGCCAATTTTCCCTCCAACATTTCATCTGCTTCTTCAGCTCGACTTCGTTCACACTTCTTCTTCTCTTCTTCTTCTCTTTCTCTTCTTCTTTTCCTATCATGCTATTTCACGTCGACTTGGTTATTTTTTCATCACGCTGCTTCACGTCGACTTGGTTATTTTCCATCACGCTGCCCTTCACGACGCTTCTTCGATCGAAGTTGATTGATCTTCCCCAACATTTTTCTATTTAGGTCCATTTCATGTTACTATTATTTTAGGTTGTTGAAGCTGCAGGAAAAAGAAAACGTATAAAGTTTAGACCAAATACATGTCCAATGTAATTCTATTAGGTACATCAGGAATTCTATCGTTGATAGATAGTGATAGAAGTCTATAAAAGTCTGTTAGTGATGGTCTATTAAAAAAGAACATGATTGAAAGCTCCATCTCACCTGGGAAAAGAACTGCTCACTGAACTCTGATACCACTTGTTGTCCCAAACGACTATGATCTTCACGTTCACAATCACAAAACACTCAGATTTAACGGTCAATAACAATTCAAGAGTTAGAGGAAGTAGTATGTTGAGGCTTGAAATTCTTCTATTGTATACCCAATGGTAGCTCGATCGTGTAGACGAAGCTCCAAGAACTAAATGATAGTTCAATTATGTAAACGATTGGATGAAAAGCTAGATGATCATGTAGACGACAGTTGACTCGAGATAGACGATCATGTAAATGATAGCTGATGAGCTAAACGATTGGATGCAGAGCTAAACGAAATATCAAACACTGTCTATCATTGTCTAGCAAACGAGCGCCTACACGATCATGCAACCAACACCACACGATCATGTAAAAAACTCTACACGGTCGCGTAGCATTAGCTATACAATCGTTTAGCAAATGTTATATGATCGTGTAGTAAACTCTACATGATCACATAACAAAAGCTATCCGATCGTTTAAATTTGTAAAATTTAAAGAAAGCCTTAAAACAAGAATTCTATCTTGAAACATCCATCAACAATTCATCCACAAACATTTATCACATAAACATAATGCAGATAAAAAAACCCCATAGTTTACTGATAAATATATTTAAACTACTATCAGTGTCTATCAATGTTTAAATATATATTATATACTTTTGAAGTCTATCAATTCTATAGTTTACTGATAGACATTGATAGACTTCTATTAGTGTCTATCAACTCTCAACTCAATTACTATAGTGCTATAATGCTTCTAGTTTTGATGCCAAAAAATGATTCAATCATGGATAATCCTAATATTGCAATACCTTTTACATAAAAAAATGAAATCAATATATAAATTTTAATAACCAAAACTGATATATTGTATCAGATGGTAAAAAAGAAACACTGACATTCAAATTGACCATTAGACAAGTTCAGTATCAATATCCATGATCAGTTCATCAAATATCTTCATTTTCAGAATAGCTGTGGTATACACTGATTGAAAGATATCAGTGGATATCGACACAATGGTATATTAGTGTGTATAAATAATAGATACTTATAGAAATCAATGTCTATCAGTATATATCAGTGTTTGTATAAATGGGTATATCAAATGTTTCAATCTAAAAAAGAAATATAAACGAAGAAATATTGTTAGTGATGGTAAGCTCAATGATAGAATTCATGTTATCATGAATTCTATCATTGATAGACAATGATAGAAATCTGTAAATGTCTGTTAGTGATGGTCTATTAAAAAAGAATATGATTGTAAGATCCATCTCACTTATGAAAGTCTAAATCTAATAAACTAAGACCCATGACTATTGTATGAGTACTTGAACTTTATGTGGAGACATAAGAGTGGATCAGGTTTGAGTAAATAGTCTAAATGATATATGGTACATGAATGAGGTTGGGTACCTTATTCTGGTAACACAATTGGATGCGGCCTACTCTGTAGTTGTTACAAAGAGTTGTAAAGTGTTACATACGATGTGATCCTAATTAGTACATGTTATGACATGAGGAGTGGGGGCGTCCTATGCAATGAGTTTGCATAAGATCAGGATCAAGAAATAAGTCACTCTTACTTTATAACACTGTTTACTGTTTAAGACTGACTATTTCACCTAGATGACCTAGGTAACTCGATTTTAATCTTGAGCTAGCTATGAACTCCTGTTTGTTCGGGATTATCCTTTGATCTGCAAACGGTGAGAGTAGTCCAACAACACTGCTTAATAACTTACCATTTTGGGGATAAGACCGGATGAATAGTTGGGGACATAGCCTTGCAAGATGAAGTTCACGCCTACCCGATTTAGGGATAGGAGAAAGGTTATTCTCCCAAGTACTGAATTCAGGTCTTGAAAAAGGGACCCTACCCTCTCATTGGGTTGAGAGAGTTTGGTTTAGTGATTGGATCACAAACCAATTGTTCATTAGAGGATTAGTAGGGACTTGAGGAATAAGATGTAATCTCGGGGGAAAACAGATATTTGACCCAGTCATTATTACGAGCAACTTATGAAGGGTCGACTTGTTGATTATGGTTAAATCATGTGGATATAGTATATCTACACTGAGGGGGGTGCAACTATGGACGTTAGTAGAGTAACCCATTAGTTAACGAATGGAGATTAATTTGGTCTAATGAGTTTAGCCAATTGATCTCGGATCATTGGAGCGCATGATCTGTAGGTCCACGAGATCCCCCTACTAGCTCGTAACGGACTAGCTTTAGAATAGCGTGATAAGTTAATTTGAAACATACTAATTAGAATTAAGGGAATTATAATTATATGAGATATAATTATGTGTTTAATTTTAGAATTAAATTGGATAAAAGAATTAAATGAGATATAATTATAATCACCAAGTAGCTCACTCAAATGGCATTATCATTACCTTGTCTTCTCCAAGCATGAGCTGCAACTCATGCAACTATTCTCTTTGCATGTTGATCTACAATATAATGAAGAGATTGAAGTGAAAATCGGGCATGCAATCTATAGAGAATTTTAGAGAAAATTTGGGTTGAAGAAGTGGTTCTTCAACAAGGTTGTTGCAGTGAGCTTTTCTCCTTCTACCCTTGATTCAAGCTTGTTTTGAGTCTCACAACTCAATCTAGAGCACCAAGAGAATAGTGGGGAAGAACTTGAGGTCGTCTACAATAAGATTTGGAGAAGATTGCAACTGGTGAAGGAGCTTTGAAGAAGTTTTACAAGAGGTATGTCTCTAAACTCACTATTTTTTACAAAAATATGCTTTATATTTTGCCAAAATTAATAAATTTGAGTGCTTAAATGATCCTTGTGCTTCCGCTGCTGTTGATACATTCTTATAATTTTGTGATCCAATCAACAAAATCGAGTCCCTCTCGGGCCAATGAGAGGGTGAGACCCCTTGTTCAAGTCCTAGAATCAACACTTAAGGTAATAACCGCTCTTCTATCCCTAAAGCGGGTAGGAGTGAATTCCCTCTTGCACCCTATGTCCCTAGCTATCTATCCAGTCTTACCTCTTAAATGGCAATCTTATTGAGCCAACGCTGGTGAGTTAACCCTCACTTATGAAAATCTAAGGGTAATCCCGAATAAATAGGAGTTCATAGTTAGCTTAGGATTAAGGTCAAGTTAGGTAGGTCATCGCTTTGAAATAGTCAATCTTAAATAGTAAACAACGTTATAAAGTAAGAGTGACTCATTTTGTGGTCCGATCTTATACAAAACCCTTTTGCACAAGGACACACCCACTCCTCATGTCCAACATGAACGAATTAGGATCACTTCATTTGTAGCACTTTACAAGTCCTTGTAACAACTACAGAGCAGGCCGTATCCAAATAGTTTTACTAGAATAAGGTACCCAACCTTTTTCATATACTATAGATCATTTTGACTATTTACTCGAACCTGATCCACCTAGATGTCTCTACATAAAGTTCAAGTACTCATCCAATAGTCAAGGGACCTTTAGGTTTATTGGATTTCTATCAAACAATAGATCTATTCAATAACATCTTTATTGAATTTTCAGAATAATTTCCATTGTTTACATACCATGAGTTTTAGGACATAATACCCAACAAGATGATGACAAGAAAATTTTAAATGCGAAGCCCAACAAAGAAAGGAAACAAACAACAAAGGCAAAGGAAATGAAAAAAAGCATCTCCTAAAAAGAAGAAAAAAACTAAAACGACTTCATTGATGGACAGTGCTCCAAGCTTCAGCTTAAACATCTCTCAACAAAACTCTCGAACTCAATCTCAACCTTCTCAAACTTAATGTTAGAACTTGGTTTTAGAATGTTATGGAAAAAGACTACAATACTACTAACAATGAACTATGTTATTTCGTGAATGATATTTTGTGAATGTTACAAGTGACAATGAACATTGATGGTATATAAGAATTTTAGTCTATACTAATGATATTATCTGTTGTGATTGTATCAATTTTAAAAACTTTTGTATATGTGTTGGATAAAATTCTATTAGGTACACGATGAATAAACCACTATCAAATATATGTCCAATGTAATTCTATTAGGTACATCATGAATTCTATCATTGATAGACAATGATTGAAGTCTATTAGTGATGATCTATTAAAAAAGAACATGATTGTAAGCTCCATCTCACTTGGGGAAAGAATTGCTCACTGAGCTCTGATACCACTTGTTGTCCCAGACGACTATGATCTTCACGTTCACAATCACAAAACACTTAGATTTAACGGGCAATAACAATTCAAGTGTCAAGCGAGGTAGAATATTGAGGCCTGAAAGTCTTCCGTCGTTTACCAAATGGTAGCTCAATAGTGTAGACGGATCTTAAAGAAGAAAACGATAGTTTAATTATGTAAACAATTGGTTGAAGTGCTAGACGATCATGTAGAGGATAGTTGACTCGAGCTATACGATCGTGTAGACGACAGCTAATGAGTTAAACGATTGTATAGATAATTGAACACGAAGCTAAATGATCGAGTACACGATGCGATAGGAACTACACGTTTGTGTAAGCGATACTTTAGTAAATTCTAAATGATCGTAGTGTCTATCAATGTTGAAATATATATTATATACTTTTGAAGTCTATCAATTTCATAGTTTACTGATAGACATCGATAGACTTCTATTAGTGTTTATCAACTCTCAACTCAATTATTATACTGCTATAATGCTTCTAGTTTTGATGCCAAAAAATGAATCAGCCATGGATAATCCTAATACCAAGAACTAAACGATAGTTCAATTATGTAAACGATTGGATGAAATGCTAGACGATCATGTAGACAATAGTTTACTCGAGCTATACGATCGTGTATATGACAGCTAATGAGCTAAATGATCGTATAGATGATTGGATGCAAAGCTAAATGATCAAGTACACGATGCGATAGGAACTACACGATTGTGTAAATGATACTTTAGTAAATTCTAAACGATCGTAGTGGTTATCAATGTTTAAATATATATTATATACTTTTGAAGTCTATCGATTCCATAATTTACTGATAGACATTGATAGACTTCTATCAGTGCCTATCAACTCTTATCTCAATTACTATAGTGTTATAATGCTTCTAGTTTTGATGCCAAAAAATGAATCAACCATGGACAATCCTAATACCAAGAACTAAACGATAGTTCAATTATGTAAATGATTGGATGATGTGCTAGACGATCGTGTAGACGATAGTTGACTCGAGCTATACGATTGTGTATACGACAGTTGATGAGCTAAATAATTGTATAGATGATTTGATGTGAAGCTAAACGATCGAGTACATGATGTGATAGGAACTACACGATCGTGTAAACGATACTTTAGTAAATTCTAAACGATCTTAGTGTCTGTCAATGTTTAAATATATATTATATACTTTTGAAGTCTATCAACCAAAGTTTACTGATAGACATTGATAGACTTCTATCAGTGTCTATCAACTCTCAACTCAATTACTATAATGCTATAATGCTTCTAGTTTTGATGCCAAAAAATGAATCAACCATGGATAATCCTAATATTGCAATAGCTTTTACATAAAAAAATGAAATCAATATATAAATTTTAATAACCAAAACTTATACTGTATCAGATGGTAAAGAAGAAACACCAACTTTCAAATTGACCATTAGACAAGTTCAGTATCAATATCCATGATCTGTTCATCAAGTATCTTCATTTTCAGAATAGCAGTGATATACACTGATTGAAAGACATTAGTGGATATCAACACAATGGTATATCAGTGTGTATAAATGATAGACAGTGAAAGAAATCTATCAGTGTCTACCATATATATTAGTATTTGTATAAATGACTATATCACATGTTCAGTTTAGAAAAGGAATATAAACAAAGAAATTCAAGAATTTTATTCATATAAAGATAGCGTTCCATTCACTTACAAACTCAATAACAGAATGAACAAAGGGCAAAAATAACCGTCATAAGTTCTAATTTCTATCTATTTGGCAATACAAGGGAAAAAATGAACTATAATGATGACATCATTGACTAATTAGGCGAAGTTTGCAAGTCTGAGAATTGTGACCTTTAGAATGACAACGACTACATCTTAATGAACTACTTTTAATTTCACATATAGATGGAATCCTTTATTTTTTAGGTCTTCCTACTGAACGTTTAAAAATAGGAGGTCAGCTCTAATTCCATCATCTAAAACCCTCCAATCTGAATGGACTCTAGCAGGTCGAACACAACCCATATATGTCCATGACAACGTGCTTGAGTAATAATAATTAGATACATAGGAATAAATATCCATGTTAAGCAGTCGAAGAACAGCAAGCGCATGAAAGCATGGAAGTTCTTCAAAATCCCATACTTAACAGCTACAAGATCCAAAATTAAGCTTTACTAAGAATTGTTTATCTCCATCCATTAGTGAGTATTCAACATTGTCAAAAGGATGAACCTAATAAATAAAAATGAGAAAAGAAATCAACACATTACAAACATACCAAACATATCAAATATAAAAATAAATAAAAAGTTGTAGAAATCTATCAAGGTTAGAGTGATAGACTTTTATCATGGTCTATCAGTGATAGACAGTGATTGGCTTCTATCACAGTTTATCAGTGATAGACAGTATCATTGTCTATAACTGATAGACAGAGATATAGATAGTGATAGAAATCTATCACTGTCTATCACACTGAATATCATTCTCCTATCAATTTTATATAGAACATTTAAAATGAAACTTTTTGATTGTTCATGGTAGTTGCGTAATATATTCTCTGCCCAAGGAGTCAAAATTGTTGTCATTGATTAACTAGCTTTTCTTCGATCATGAAACCATTTTTGTAGTAAACCTCTAATTGCATTGAGTAAACTTGTAACTGGTAAGTTCGTATTCTCTTTCAAAGCAGAATTTACACAATCTAAAGGGTTGTTGTCATCATTTCATACCTTCTTCTTCAAGAATATGCATGAGACCACTTCTCAAATTAATAATCTAGTTTGTATATGTTCGAAAAACCATTTTGATGATACATCATTCTCAGAATCTACAACAGCAAATGTAAGGGGGAAAATATTATTGTTACCATCTAATGTGGAAGCTGATAGTAGAGTACCGCCAAACTTAGACTTCAAAAACGTGCCATCAATGGATATGGTAGGTCTACATTACCTCCACCTCTCAATAGATGCACCAATAGCCATGAAACAAAATTTAAAATGTCCATTTTTCATCAATCTTTAAAGCAGTGTACATTCCTGTAACAATAAATGAAAACAAGTATATTAGTCACAATGGTAATAAAGCAATCATTGTCTATCATTGGTAGATAGACAGTAATAGCTGGCAATCACAGTCAATTAGTGATAGACAATGATGCACAATTATCATTGATAGACAGTGATAAATAACTATCACAGTCCATCTACAATACACAGTGATATAAAATTTATAAGAAGAATACTTCATTTGAAATAATACCTGGATTCATTTCTTTCAACCTTTCAAAAAACTATGGAATCAAGCTATATTATTTAGCTGCATCACCATTTAATGATCTTAATATATGTTCTTTTGCCCTCCAAGCTTTTTGATAACTAATATTAACATCAAGCTTAGTACGAGCCTTATGAACAATATCTCTAGGAAGGGAGTGATCAGTAGAGATAAACTGAAAATCCTCTTTCAAGTAGTCCCCAATTACAGATGAAGAAGCTTGTCTATGACAACTGTGAGTTGTATTCATTGAACAATTTGTTGGGATTTGTGTCCTAATTCTCCCAGAGTCTCGTTGTTTTGTAAGGATACAGATTGTTCAATGAATAAAATAAGTGTTATTTAATTCTGGAATTTACTCATATCCAATAAACAAAGCTCCTTGGTTATTTTATGTGAACTTAAGCATGTATATGTGATATACAAGTGGATCATGCCTTCAGTGATAACCTAAATCGATCTGTAGTATAAGGATTAAGGTGAGATACTTGATCCTGGTGACACTATGGATACAACCTGCTTTGTAGAGGTTTGCAAGTGTTGTAAACTATTACAAATGGTAGATCCTAACCATTCGTGTAGAGACGTGGAGCGGGGGTGTCTTATACAAAGAGTTTGTATAAGACCTGAACCACGAGATGACTAGACTTTGTATATAACACCGTTGATACTAGAGACTTGTATCTCACCTAAATGACCATAGGTGACACGACCTCAATCCTAAGTGTTTTGTGAACTCATGCCTTTGAGGGAGGTCCTTTGATTAGTATGGGTGAGAGTGGCCAGATTACCAACTCAACATGCCTACCTTTTTGGGGACTTGTCTGACCTAGGAGCTGGGAACTCAATCCACAATATGGAATTCACTTCTTTCCCAAAGCAGGGATAAGTAGAGAGATTGCTCCCTTAAGGGCTGATTCCGGGGCTTGAACATAGTAGCCACAACTTCTCTTTGGAAGAGAAGACTCAGTCATAGTAGAACTATGATTTATGTTCATTAGAGAGATCAGTGGTACTTAAGGAGACAGATGTAACTACACGGGCATAACGGTTATTGACCCAGCTATACTTATGAGCTATCTATGAAGGGTTGTCACATTTCTGAATGGTTAAGATGGACACATAATATATCTATAGTGAGGAGAGTTTAGCTATCGGTCTTTAGTGGAGTGCCTGGCAGTTAACGGATGGTGGATCCCTTGTCTAAAGAGTTTAGTCAGTTATTCACGTACCGTTGGAGCTTTGGATCTACAGGTCCATGAGGTCCCCTTGGTAGTTTGGATTCATGTTGAAAGATCAGTTCTTGGTGTTGATTTGAAATGTTCAAATTAACAAGAGTTATTTTGGTTAAATGTGATACAATCAGTATGATGTATGAGATACATCTAGTGGAGGATTGATGTAAATGAGATTTACATTAAGTACCATGGAATAGGAAAAGAACTATGGTTTATATGTTTCATGAGATGAAATATTAAAACTATAAGTTATAAATATAGTATGATAAGTTGGTTATCATTTAAACTTATAATAATATTAATTATTAGATAATTAATACTTTTTCTTTTAAATAACTAAAGTAGTGGGTGGTTGTTGATCATGGTAACCGTGAGTTTAAAAGGAAATTAGTTTCCTATTTTGAAAAAGTGTTTTTACAGAAGTTTTATAAAAGTTTGAAAAGAATTTGAGTTTTCTCTCCGACGAAAAGAAACTCACGAAAGTCATCAAGTAAATATAGCTTTACTAAACGACGGCTGGGCTAGGTAAACGATCATGTAGGTGCTAGCTAAACGATCGTGCAGTATTTACTAAACGATCACATAGCTTTGCTAGACGATCGTTGGCCCAAGGTAAACGATCGTGTAGAATCGACCGAGCTAAACGATCGCATAGCTTTTGCTAGAGGATCGCATATTTTTATCTAAATGATTGGGCATCGACTTATACGATAGGTCTCTGACTTCTCCAACTTGCCTAGTCGTGTACGCGATCGTTATTTCCTCCACTCGTTTTGCTCACACCAAGTCCGAACAGAGCTCACCCTCTGTATTCTGATACTGAGAATACCAAGGCCGCCTTGTTGGTGGTGTCAGACTCAACTCGACACCATCGAGGTTTTTCGAAGGCCGTTTGTGGTGTTGTGGAGGCCATTCGCAGTTGCGGAAGAGATCGTGATCAAGGAGATCGTTGAGGACAAGCGCGAAGTATTCGTGCGGTGTTGCAGTCGTGTAGATCGAGTGTTCGTAGTTGCTGTTGTTCGATCAGAGTGTGCATTGGAGCGTAGAGACGCGTCTGCCGTTGTTAGTACAATTTTTCCTTTCGTACATTTGATGTTCATGCTGTAATTTCTCTGTACATTGTATAACCACTTGTTTTGAAGTCGACTGTAAATGATTTATTGATTCTGATTGTAATTTGGAATGGTCTTGCTTCCGTTGCTCATGGAAATCTCGTTTCTAATTTCCTTCAATTGGTGTCAGAGTCAGGTTCTCTGATAATCCAAATTACAGATATGAATTGAACGGTTTTTACTGTCGCGGTGGGTTTTTGCATTTGTAGTTAACTATTTTCTGCATTTGTGAATGAATGTGATGAATGTTTCGGGTTTAAATTTCCTTTTTGTTAAAGCTTTCGGTATGAAAAGTGTTAATTGTAAAGGCCCCTGCAATTTGGGCGAAATTAACTTTGCAATCGAGTCTGTAATTTGAAAAGTTTGAGTTCATCGAGTCCTTCGTGATGAAGCTTCGGTGCATGGCGATGTAGTTCTCAACGAAGAAGAAGATCAAGCATTGATTGGATCGTGTATCCTCAGGTAAACGATCATAGGGATTTTACTAAGTGATCGTTTATTTTTTTTTTAGATGATCATGTAGTATTTTCTAATCGATCATTTAGCTAATGCTAAGTGATGGGGTAAATCGTTTACCATATCTCGTGGCGTTGGTTGCGCGATCGCGTAGGCGATCGTAGTGGGAGCATGTGATGCTCATTGTTTAGTTGAAGGCGCGTGCTAAATGATCGCGTAGTTAGCAAGCTTCATCGCTTAGTTACTACCTATGCGATCGCACGTATGCGATACAGAGACGATAGCTAAGCAATTGCTTAGGCAATGGTGCTTCACGACATCGTAGTCGCTTAGACGATCACATAAGGTAGGCGTCGTGCGGAGCGCGCTAAGCCATCATGTACTTCAGGCTTCATCGCTTAGTAAAGGTACACGATCATGTTGTAATGGCTAAACGATCGTTTGGATTTTTCTAGACGATCGTATAGTATTGCTAAACGATTGTTTAACTCTGGGAGCGCTGATAAGTGATAGAACGAAGGGTTTGTTTTATCGTGTAGATGATTACGGGGTGCTTTGTACACGATGGATGGTTGAAGAAGCGATGCTTTACCGAGCCGTTCAAGACCTGGTTTGCCTGTTTGAACTGGAGACTCCTTGTCTTTGTAATAGTTAGCTTTCCCTTTTGTGTTTTAAGGCAATTTTACCCAGTTCATCAACTTTTATTTCTTATACATGTGATGTATGGTTCTTATATGTCAAAGTGTTTTTCATATAGTTAAAAACCCACCTTAGGTTGTGCAATTACTCATGCATCATGTATTATAAATGTTATAATCAAGCATGAAGAAATTACTTGAAAGCATGCGCATGCATCATGAAATATAAGAGATATTTTGCATGCATTGAGCATTATCATGCATCATCCCTTTACTATAAATGTTATAGTCTAAGGGTGAATGGAAGCATGTCTTGCTTGTTTCATTGCAGTTTTTGTATAAGTGTTATATAAAAGAAGTAGCAATGAATGGACAATGCATTGAGCATGAAACTTAGGCCGCTTATAAGCGTTATGAATGCCTTGCATGTGTTAGCTTCGCGTTGTGGTTTTTTCCGTTTAAAAGTGTTATAAAGGAATATAAACCTAAAATCAATAATTCAGAGTTGCATGCGGACTTAGTGAGAACTCAAGTTTGTTTAAAAGGGTTTTAAAATTGCATTGAGATAGACCTATGTTCAAATGGTTCTAAAGAGTTTACTAACTTAGATTAATCTTTTAAAATTGGTTTAATAGGATTAAATTGGTTGGAATAAAAGATTAAATTTGTCTAAGGCGGGTTCTGGCTAGGCTAGGGTTCTTAAGTTGACGAAAACGTAATAACCCTACCTGGGAATCTATCTGGAAAGGTGAGTTAGATAGATTTTTAACAAGCATGCAACGAATTGGTCAAAGACTTCGTTAAAGAGTTTTATGGATGATGATCAAAAGTTGTTCAACTATCCAAAGTAAAAGTTACTCTTAGGAAACCCTAAAAGTCACTTAGTTAAAATCCTTAGCCGTGTTTTTTCTAAGTAAACTAAACCCTAGATTATAAAATACTCAGTGGGAGGAGGAGGCGTATCAGATATGTCTATGATTCCACTCACGTTTCTACCTGTATGTTCACACTGTGAAATTCATGCTTGTCCTCGAGATGCCCCAAGATACATCCCCTTTCGGATGGTGTTTGGATGAGTCAATATCAAGGTGGACGGAGAGAGTATTTATAGTAAGTGGGTGAAGGGTGTGTGCCAACACATCCTATGTTCTCTGTTATTGGTTCACACCATGAGATCATTTTGTACGCCCTCGTATCGCCTTTGATGCGACCCCCTTCAGATGGATTTTGTGCAGTTGGTCAATATCAAGGTGAACTCCAGAAATGGATAGAGTCGCTTTAGGTTTTACCGCAATCGGATTTTTTCCCTTCGGATTGGCCTTTTGGGACGGACCTCTAGGGCTTAAAATGGCGGGTCACACTTACAGAAGATTGTTAAGTAAGTTAATGATCTCTTGGCCAAATCAATGAAGGCTAGTCGTTATAGGAGCAAGAGTTGTTCTGGTATTAATGATTGGTTGAGAACTTCTCAATTCAAAGGAGGGATACCTAACCTCCCTTCGGCGACTTTTGTCCTAAACCTTTGAAGTGTCATTGTGAAACTAGATGTCACATGAGGTTCATGTTAGTTTTTCTAAAACCTTATTGGATGTTTTTTTTACAATGGGTATTTGCTTAAAACCTAACGTAGGTCAATGTGTTTTTCTTTTTAGCAACTCGTTAGTAAGCTTTTAAAAATGACCGATTTATTACAGTGGAAAGAATCGTGTGAAACGAATTTCGTGGAAAACAACCTCCATCCCACTACTCTCCAAAAGAGGAGTCAAGACAGTAAATATGATTTATTGGTCTTGGAGACATGTCTGGTAGAGAATGATGATTTTTTCTGGATCTTAGATTCAAGTGCTACAAATTATGTCAGTTCCTCTTACCAAGGATTTAGTTCCTGGTAAACATTACCACATAGAGAGATGACTCTTCGAGTCAGTAATAGTGAGGTTGTTTCAGCTGTTGCTGAAGGCAGGCTGAAGTTATTTGTTGACAAGAAACGTTATCTGTTACTCGATAATGTTTCTGTAGTTTCTCAAATTAAGAGGAACTTAATCTTGGTTTCTTGTCTCATTGAACAATGCTATACCATCTCCTTTTTTTAGAATAAAGTGTTTATTTTCAAGAATGGAATGGAGATTGGTTATGGTTCAATGGAAAATAACTTATATGTACTAAGGATGTTAGTCATAAAAGCCTTGTTTAACACTGAAATGTTCAGTACGGCAATAACAGCTAAAAAACCAAAGGTTTCTCCAAAGGAAAACACCTATCTTTGGCATCTAAGGTTAGATCACATCAACCTCAATAGGATTGAGAAGTTGGTGAAAAGTGGACTTCTAAAGAGTTTAGAAGAAAACTCCTTGCCGGTATGTGAATCATGCCTCGAAGGTAAGATGACCAAACGACCTTTTACTAGAAAAGATTATAGAGCCAAGGAAGCCTTGGAGCTTGTACATTCAGGCCTCTGTGGTCCGATGAATGTTAGAGCTCGAGGTGGGTATGAATATTTCATCTCTTTCATAGATGATTATTCAAGGTTTGGGTATCTCTTCCTAATGCAAGGTAAGTCTAAAGCTCTTGACAAGTTAAGGGAGTATAAGGCTGAAGTTGAAAACTTGTTAGGAAAGAAGATAAAAGCACTATGATCTAGTCATGGTGAAGAGTATATGGACCTCCAATTCCATAACTATATGATAGAACATAGGATTGCGTCCCAACTCTTGGCCCCTAGTACACCTCAATAGAATGGTGTATTAGAAAGGAGATACAGGACCTTGTTGGATATGGTTCGATCTATGATGAGTTATGCTCATCTTCCAGACTCGTTTTGGGGTTATGCAGTGCAGATTGCATGTTATATGCTGAACAACGTTCCCTCGAACAGTGTTTCTGAAACACCTTTTGAGTTATGGAGAAGCTGTGATTTAGGGTTGTCTGGCACATGTGTTAGTGACTAACCCAAAGAAGTTGGAACCACGTTCGAAGGTTTGCCTCTTTATGGGCAACCCCAAGGAAACGAGAGGAGGATACTTCTATGATCCAAGTGAGAACAAAGTATTTGTTTCCACTAATGCTATCTTCTTGGAAGAAGATCACATGAGGGATCATAAGCCACGAAGAAAGTTCGTTTTACGTGAGATCTCAAGTGAGATCGAGACTGCTGAGGGTTCAAGCAGAGTTTTTGAACAGGCTGACGGATCAACAAGAGTTGTTGAGGTCGGGACGTCTAATCAACTAACTCAAGAGTTGAGACTGCCTCGACGTATTGGGAGGGTTATGAACCCACCGGATTGCTACATGGGTTTGATTGAAACTCAAAATGTCATTATGAATGATGAGGTTAAGGATCCGTTGTCTTTTAAGAAAGTAATGGAGGATGTTGACAAAGATGAATGGGTTAAAGCCATGAACCAAGAAATGGAGTCTATGTACTTCAACAACGTCTGGGAGCTTGTTGATCCACCTGATGGGGTAAGACCTATTGGGTGTAAGTGGATCTATAAGTGAAAGAGAGGTGTAGATGGAAAGGTGCAAGCCTTTAAGGCTAGACTCGTGGCAAAGGGTTATACCCAGGTTGAGGGAGTTGACTATGAGAAAACTTTCTCACTTATTGTCATGCTTAAGTCTATCCGAATTCTCTGGTCCATAGCCACATTTTATGATTATGAAATATAGAAAATGGACGTAAAGACTGTCTTTCTGAATGGTAATCTTGAGGAGACCATCTATATGACTCAATCAGAGGGGTTCGTAGTTCCAGATCCAGAGCGAAGAGTTTGCAAGCTTAATAGATTCATTTATGGACTGAAACAAGCATCTCGATCTTGGAACATCAGATTTGACACTGTTGTCAAGTAGTTTGGCTTTAAACAGAACGTTGATGAGCCTTGTGTTTACAAGAAGATCATCAATAGCTCAGTAGCTTTCCTGGTACTTTATGTGGATGATATCCTACTCATTGGGAATGATGTAGGATATTTTACTGACATTAAGAGTTGGCTAGCTGTCCAGTTCCAAATGAAAGATTTGGGTGAGGCACAGTATGTTCTAGGGATCCAGATCATTCGGGATCGTAAGAACAAATAGTTAGCCCTGTCTCAGGCATCGTACATTGATCAAATGGTGATCAGGTACAGGATGCAAGATTCCAAGAGGGGTTTGTTACCTTTAAGGCATGGAATCATTCTGTCTAAGGATCAATGCCCTAAGACACCTCAAGAGGTTGAGAAGATGAGACAGATTCCCTATGCTTCTGCTGTAGGAAGCTTGATATATGCAATGTTATGTACCAGACTCGACATTTGCTATGCAGTAGGGATTGTTAGTTGGTATCAGTCCAATCTAGGATTTGATCACTAGATGGCGATTAAGACGATCCTCAAGTATCTTCGGAGAACAAGGGACTACATGCTTGTGTATGGAGATATGGATATGACACCCCCGCTCCATGTCTCCACACGAATGGTCATGATCTACCATTTGTAGTAGTTTACAACACTTGTAAGCCTGTACAAAGCGGGCCGTATCCGTAAAGTCACAGGTTCAGGTATCCCAACTTAATCCTTATATTACAGACTGATTTAAGTTATCACTTAAGGCATGTTCCACTTATAGATCACATATATATGCTTAAGTTCACATC